>NW_025536505.1:0-56794 GCF_020615455.1 Coregonus clupeaformis
ATGTGACAGGTTAAAGGACATATTCATAGCCTGTTATACACTAAAAAAGTATTAGTAAGTTCATGGTATGTAAGGATCTTAAAATATCTAAGGTTAAAAAGATAATGCATCCAGTACTAGTTCATAGAGATTGATAAAATGCATAAATGTGTTTAAAATCCGTCAAGAGTCAAAGGGTTAATATTGTAAGAGGAATGTGTAAATGTTATATTGACTACTTTATTTTGTGGTGCCTAATTTAAGGGTAAAAGTGTTCATCTGTGATCTACTAAATGCTCTTAATCTATGAGCCTGAGATCGATTGCTCTGGTCTCCACCCAACTTCCTGGGGGGAATCGCGGTCTTTTCTCATTACTAAATTTGTCAGTGAGGAAACATAACTGCGTCACGTTCGTGATTATTTCTCCCCCTTTTTCAGGGGTGTAACATTTTGGAGGCTCCGCTGAGACTTGCTGCTCAGATGTCCGGCTTCCACATCCTGGTCGCTGAATTCGAGCCAGCTAAATCCCTACATAACAACCCAGGCAGGCTGCAGTGAGGAAAGTGTTGCTGTTCGAGGGGAGCTGAAGTTGGGGGTTAAGCTACGTGTCAACTGAGGCCGTTGAGAGACCATCAGAGACAGTAAGGACCACCTAATTCAGAGTCAACTCCTGCACAGTAAAGGTTCCTCCTGTCCTGTCAACATGACAACGACTTGGAAGAACTACAGGAAGAGGTAGTAGGAGAATTGCACACCCTGACTAAAGACAAGTTACTAGACGTATGTGATTTCCTTGACATATCAGGCGAACAGAGAAGAGATGTTCAAGACAAATCCCGCATATCATTGATGACTCACATTATGATGTTCCTTGAAGAGAGAGGAAGTTGCAGAGTTAGAAGATGGCGGCATGTCGGAATTATTGTTACTTAAAGACAAAATGACAGAGATGATCAGTGGCATAGATAGCAAGACAGGCAAACTGACCATGATATTGAAACAGCCAGAACACATCACAGAATAGAGGGACTGAGAACTGTAACCCCACAACAAGGGGTGGGAACTGAGCAGAGTACTGCAGACCAAGCCAGTGATTCTCTCGCGCCAGCCCCAACCCCCTGCCCATCTTCAGAGGAGCATGCAGCTCTCACCCAGTGCACAGCCCGGCTCATACTGGCGCAAGAGTTAAAAATTTCTGGTCAGATAGGTGAACCGGGCCAGAAAGATAAACTGACTTTTTCCAGCCTTGCCCATCAGATTGAGAATGGACTTAACAGAGGCTATCCTGAGGTAGAAATAGTAGACGCAGTAATCAGGGCTATTTCTCCAGGCTCACAGCTACGCAGCTACTTGGAAGGTAAACCCCAGCTAACTCTTCCCACACTTAGATGCATCCTGCGTTCCCACTTCCAAGAGAAGAGTGCAACAGAGCTTTACAAACAGCTAGCTTCAGAAGCACAGCATAGCAAGGAGACCCCTCAAAGCTTCCTGATGAACGCGTCTTAGATTTGAGGCAGAAAGTACTATTTGCGTCCCAGGAGTCAGAATCAGGGCTTAAGTATGACCCTGCTCTAGTCCAGCGCATGTGTTTACACACAGTCCTTACAGGTCTCCAGAGTGACAGTATCAGGATAGACATGCAGCCTCTCCTGCTTGATAGCGAAACATCAGATGAGGTTTTGCTAGAGAAGCTTAACATTGCTTGTGCTAATGAGATAGAAAGACGAAACAAAAAGCGTTTTAATGCCCACAGCCTGCTACAACTGTAAGTGTAGTTCAGTTAGAAGATACGCCATCTGCAAAGTGTCCTGTGAAGGAAGCCAAAGCTAAGATACCCGCAGAACTGTTAACAGAGTTAGCTGAACTTAAGACAGGTGTAGCTTCCCTAAAAGGTCTCAGTGCAGAGATTGCTCAGATTAAGGAGACATTACAGCAGCCTATGTTTCAGTCATCGCCTTATGCCCATGCCCCCACTTCCAGTTAGGAGGCCAGATAGGGACCCCCAGCCACCTGTTTCCCAGCAGCAGTATTACAGCAACTACAGTCAGCCCCAAGCACCTGACCCTGCGCAGTATCAATATGCACCTAACCTGTATACCAACCGCTCTGCTCAAGCTCCAAGGAGGTGTTTTGTCTGCCAGCAGGCCAGAACAGATGCACGCTGCACACACTGCTTCCGATGTGGGAGTGGGGAACATTTTCAAGCTGGATGTAAAATCCGGGAGTCAGACCATCCAAAGAGGCCCCTTTAAACGGGGAAGGGTTACCGCTGAGGGACAAGTGTTAACCGTAGCTACCAAAAAGTCCGAGAAATGTGCAAATTGTGCCAGAGAAGATTCATTTGAGAACCTGAAACAATGTTCATCATGTCAAAGAGACACTGTACTGTTCCAAAGGATGTCAAAACCAACATTGGACTAAACATAAGGAAAAAATGCACTCACCTGAAAATGGACTCACCTGTGAAAAGCTTTCCTGTACAGAAGAAAATGCCCACTCTTTACCATCCCTAGCTCAAGGTTGCCACCCCCATAAGGTCACCTCGCTAGTCGGTAGACAGTGCCTTGTTGAGTGTCACCTGAATCGCCACCACCTCCAAGCTCTATGGGACACAGGCTCTCAGGTATCGGTCATTGATGAACGATGGAAAGCGGAATCTCTCCCAAACGCAAGGCTGAGGGGATGTTTCAGAAATTCTGGACTCACCTGATGATCTAAGATTGACGGCAGCAAATGGGACTGAAATGCCGTACCTGGGATGGATTGAAACAACTTTTCGGCTAGCCTCTGAAACTGACCAAACGAAGGAACTGATCATCCCAGTGCTGGTAATGAAAGGCTGTCACCTATCTCATCCCATCATAGGTTTCAATGTTATTGAGCACATCCTGACAATGACCGAAAAGACTAAACGGTACAGTACAGTGAAAAAGCTTTCCCAAGCCTCAAAAGAAATAAGGTGAGGGGCTTTTATACAGGCTGTTAGCGCAGAACAGACAGATGAATACGCAGTGAAGACCAAGAAAGAGAAGGTTGCTGTACCAAAACACAGTAGCATTCAGATTGAGTGCCGGGTAGCTTCCCAGCCTTTCAAAGATGACATGACAATGCTTTTCCAGCCAGACCTGAACCCGCAGTGGCCAGATGAACTTGAGTTCTTTGACACACTAGTCAGAGTTAAGAAAGGTGTTTTTCCAGTTGTCATGCTTGATGTCTCTAACCCCACTGACCACGACATTGCCCTGCTAAGGACGCACCATAATCGGTACAGTACAAACCATTATGACTGTGTTACCTGCCCAAGTCTTTGAAAAAGCTGTCACCCCAGCCACAGTGAATCACACTAGTGTTCAAACTCCATGTACTGCTACTGAACAGTGGGATCCACCAGTAGGTTTAAGTCACCTAACCGAAGAACAGAGAGAGGTTGTTAGGAAAATGCTTAGAGAAGAGTGTCACTCCTTCTCCAGATCAGAACAATGACATTGGCTGCATTGAACGATTGAAAATGACTATTTCTCTAAAGGACTCTGAACCAGTCAAAGCGCACATACATGTCAGTGCCCAGGCCACTGTATCAGGAGATGAAGGGTTACCTTCATGACCTCATAGCCCAGGGTTGGGTTAGGAAGTCAAACTCTTCATATTCTTCACCTGTCGTGTGCGTTAGGAAGAAGGACGGGACCCTCCCGGTTGTGTATAGATTACAGAGACCTGAACAGAAAGACACATCCCGACCGCCAGCCCATCCCTCGGGTCCAGGACATCATGGACAGTTTAGGTGGTAATTCCTGGTTCTCCCTTTTAGATCAGGGAAAAGCATATCACCAAGGGTTCATCTCTGAAGAAAGCAGATCACTGACAGCATTTGTGACCCCATGGGGACTCTATGAGTGGATACGTATGCCATTCGGCCTCATGAACGCTCCTGCAGCTTTTCAGCGTTGTGATGGAGGAATGTTTGGAAGGGCTCCGGGACAACATCTGCATTCCTTATCTGGACGACACGCTAGTTTTCAGTAAAACTTTTCGACAGCCATGTGAATGATGTGCAAAAGGTTTTGCAGCGTCTCAGAGAGTATGGCATCAAACTCAGGCCAAGTAAGTGTGATCTCTTTAAACCCCAGGTCCGTTATTTGGGCAGAATAGTGTCTGCAGACGGCAGCAAAGTTGACCCAGCCGATTTTGAAGCAGTAAGAGCATTGAAAGAGATCAGACCACAGACTGTGGGCCAGCTCAGAAAAATGCTTGGTTTACTCACTTACTACAGACAGTACATCAAAGACTTTTCTAGGAGGGCCAGCTGTCTGTATGACCTCCTGAAAGCAGATTCAGAGAAATTACCTGACCACCCACGGAAAGCAAAAACAAAGAAAGTAAGTCATGTGGTGCCCTCAAACAAGCCAATCCTGTGGACTGACCAGCATCAACAGGCACTTGAACAGCTGATTGAGTGTCTGCTTCACCCACCAGTCTTAGGTTTCCCTGACTTCACTCAGCCATTTGTTGTACACACTGATGCGTCACACCAAGGCTTGGGAGCAGTTCTTTATCAAGAGCAAGATGGGAAGCTTAGGGTCATTGCTTATGGCTCTCGAACCTTAACAGCAGCTGAGAAGAACTATCACTACCACTCTGGCAAGCTAGAATTTCTAGCTCTAAAATGGGCAATCACTGATAAGTTCCATGATTATTTGTACTATGCTCCGACCTTCACTGTATACAGTGATAACAACCCCGCTGAGCTACATTCTGTCTACTGCAAACTGAACGCAACCACTTCCAGGTGGGTTGCAGAATTGGCTGATTTCCACTTTACAATAAAGTACAGGCCAGGCAGAGAGAACGGTGATGCAGATGCTTTGTCGAGGATGCCACTGGATGTAGAGTCACTGATGAGAGAATGTTCTGAGGAGCTTCCACCAGACACCATTGCCGCCACTATACAAGCAGTAGAGGTACAGAAAGAGCCTTTTGTGCCTTGGTCAATTTCAGCTGCATCTATGTCAGTATCAGCTGAAGGTGAGACAACTACAGCAACAATCAGCTCGATCCCAAAAGAGGGGATAAGAGAGGCACAAGAGTCTGATCCGGTCATCCGTCCTGTGCTCGATTTCAAGCTGTCTGGTTCCAAACCGCCAGTTAAAGAGCAAAAAGGGAATTCAGTCCAAAGACAAAATGCCTATTCAGAGAATGGGACAAATTGACAATCGACAGTGATGGTATTCTGTACAGAATCACTACAGCCCAAAGCAGTTAGTTCTACCAGAGCAGTACAAAGGTAAAGTGATGGAAGAGTTGCACAATAACATGGGACACCAAGGTACTGACCGCACTGTATCACTAGTACGTGACCGCTTCTTCTGGCCTTATATGCAATCTGACATCGAGCACTATGTGACTAAAACTTGTAGCTGTGTCAAGCAGAAAAAGCCAGGCCATGAAACAAGAGCTCCTCTGACAAACATTGTGACAACACAGCCATTTGAACTGGTATGTATAGATTTCCTCCATCTCGACAGATGCAAAGGGGGATATGAGTACATCCTCGTGATTGTTGACCATTTTACACGTTTCACTCAAGCCTACGCCACCACATCAAAGTCAGGAAAAACTGCTGCAAATCTCATCTTCAATGACTTTGCCCTGAAGTTTGGGTTCCCCTCCCGCATCCACCATGACCAAGGGGGAGAATTCGAAAATCAGTTGTTCCATCAGTTAAAGAAACTCAGTGGCATGGCGGGGGTCCAGAACAACACCCTACCACCCGATGGGGAACGGTCAAGTGGGAACGAATGAACAGAACATTGTTGCAAATGCTAAAGACACTAACTGAGACACAAAAGTCAAACTGGAAGGAGTCTCTAAACAAACTGGTTTATGCCTATAACTGCACCCGTTGCGAAGTGACTGGCTATTCACCATTTTATCTTCTGTTTGGGAGATCACCCAGGCTTCCAGTTGATATGTTCTTTGGATTGTGCACAGAGGCAGGTTCCAGTAACCAGCGAGACTACGTGGAGAACTGGAAACGAGGAATGGAAGAAGCATACGCCATTGCAAATGAAAATGCTCAGAAAGC
Source organism: Coregonus clupeaformis (assembly GCF_020615455.1). Taxonomy (NCBI): domain Eukaryota; kingdom Metazoa; phylum Chordata; class Actinopteri; order Salmoniformes; family Salmonidae; genus Coregonus; species Coregonus clupeaformis. The sequence goes on from NW_025536505.1 coordinate 6,063, forward strand.
TGCTGAAAGAAGTAAAAAGTACTATGACACTAAAGTTAGGAGTTCAGTGCTACAGCCTGGCGAGAGCGAGTTCTGATTAAAAACCTGACACCAAGAGGAGGACCAGGCAAACTCCGTAACTATTGGGAAGATCAAATTCACACAGTAGTGAGACAAATGGGTTCAGACCTGCCGATTTATGAGTTGAGACCAGAAAAGGGTAGGGGACGCTCCCGGGTCCCGCACAGAAACCTGCTCATGTCCTGTGACCACTTACCTTTTGAGAGACAACCAGAAATGACTAAAGATGACAAAAGTAAGAAAAAGAGACATCAGCCTGGATCACAGCCTCTAGATTCTGATGAAGACAGCGGGGATGAATATGACCTTCATCATGAGCCGCTACAGGTCCCCACATTTCCTACAGTACCTGAGAGGTATGCTGAACCAGCGAGAGAGTCGGAAAACAGGCCCCACCAGTGAAACAAACAGTTGCGGTGCCAGTTCCTGATATGCTACCAGCACAGCCGCTTGTTGAAAATCAGCTGGAGGAGAAAACAACAGTTAAAGAACTGCCTGCTGAGGAGATGAACTTGCCTGCTGAAAATGTGCCTGATGATCGTCCACTAAGTGCCTTTCCTTCATTAACTGCTGCTGCTGAACCTGAGGAACCAGCTTACCAGCTGCCACAAAGAGAGAGACACCCTCCAAGACGTATCACCTATGATCAGCTTGGTATCCCTTCCTGCTACAGTATACAGCCACAGCCACAGTTGTTCCCTGTCTACCCTGCACCAGGACTGGTTCCATGGCTGCCATCACTACAGCGATATTACCTTCAGCCACCCTACATGTATGGACTTCAGCAAACTTGAGGCCACAGACAGAGTTGACATGTTTGACCATGGACTACTGACTGATTTCACAGACTTTCACAAGACAATTAGCAGACTATGCATATAGATCATTAAAACTGATGGACTGTTGACAATAGTATGAGAAAAGACTGCTTATGGACTGTTTATACAGCTGGTCAACAGATATGGACTGTGAATATAACTTCTTGGTTCTATTTGAACTGTGAACTTTGACCTCTGCTCAAGGACTAGCTTACAGAAGAGGATTTTCTACGTCCAGTGCTTATAGACTGTTTAAGAAGATAATGTTGGTAATGTTGGGACAACATTTATTTTGTCGGGGAGAGTGTGACAGGTTAAAGGACATATTCATAGCCTGTTATACACTAAAAAGTATTAGTAAGTTCATGGTATGTAAGGATCTTAAAATATCTAAGGTTAAAAAGATAATGCATCCAGTACTAGTTCATAGAGATTGATAAAATGCATAAATGTGTTTTAAAATCCGTCCAAGAGTCAAAGGGTTAATATTGTAAGAGGAATGTGTAAATGTTATATTGACTACTTTATTTTGTGGTGCCTAATTTAAGGGTAAAAGTGTTCATCTGTGATCTACTAAATGCTCTTAATCTATGAGCCTGAGATCGATTGCTCTGGTCTCCACCCAACTTCCTGGGGGAATCGCGGTCTTTTCTCATTACACTAAATTTGTCAGTGAGGAAACATAACTGCGTCACGTTCGTGATTATTTCTCCCCTTTTTCAGGGGTGTAACACAAAGCTCTTAGCAATTTACCCAGAAAGACTCACAGCTGTAATCGCTGGCAAAGGTGATTCTAACGTATTGACTCAGGGGTGTGAATACTTATGTAAATGTAAATTTATGTATTTAATTTCTAATAAATGTGCAAAATATTCTAAAAACATGTTTTCAGTTTGTAATTAGGGGGTATTGTGTGTAGATGGGTGAGAAAAAACAGATATTTAATCCATTTTGAATTCAGGCTGTAACACAACGAAATGTAGAATAAGTCATGAATACTTTCTGAAGGCACTGTATTAGGAGGGATCTTAGACCATTCCTCCATACAGAATCTTTTCAGTTCCTTGATATCCTTCATCTGCTCTTATGGACTGCCCTCTTCAATTCAAACCACAGATTTTCAATGTGGTTCAAGTCCGGAGACTGAGATCGCCATTGCAAAATGTTGATTTTGTGGCCAATTAATTTCTTTGTGGATTTTGATGTGTGCTTGGGGTTATTGTCTTGCTGGAAGATCTACTAGCGGCCAAGTTTCAGCCTCCTGGCAGAGGCAACCAGGTTTTTGGCTAAAATGTCCTGGTACTGGGTAAAGTTCATGACGTCGTTGACCTTAACAAGGGCCCCAGGACCCCCAAACCCACTCCTGGTGAGCATGGCCAAAGGGCTCTATTTTCGTGTAATTTGACCATAGCATCGGTTCCAATCCAAGCGACAAGGCATTTACATTTATTGGATGACATGAAAATAGAACTCTTTGGCCACGCACACCAGTGGAATGGTCTAAGATCCCTCCCAATGTGTCCTCCAATCTCGTAAAACATTTCAGAGAATGGCTCAGTGAAAGTTATTGAAAACAGGGGTAGCAATAATTTTGACCCCTATATTTTTGAGAAAAAAATATTACTTGTTAAACAAAATCTATTTCTCTGAGCAATTGTTTAAAATAATATAATTTTCCATTTTTTTAAGCATACAATTTAGCACAGTATTTGTATTATCTATTTCATGCAGTCTTTTTTGCTCATCTTTATCAAGTGTGCCGATAACATACACTACACACACATGGTGGTCTCTTTCTTTTTCTCTTTCTCTTTTTGACTCAAGTTTGCTTATTGCTAGTTGTCTTTTCATACGTGAACCTCATCACCTAGCAACTTGTTTACTGAGGTCCAATTTTGATGGTTATCCAAGAGAGTATGTGTGCGTATGTGAGTGTGTGTCTGTTACCCCATGTAGGAACAGACAGGGTTTGAGACGACAGACAGGAGAGAAAGAGCAACCATAATCGCAACGTCCTTCTCCACCGCAATTATCCTCTCACTCTGCAATCCCTCTCTCGCTCCCTCCCTCTCTCTCCCGGTTTCTCTTTCTCTGTCGCTCCTTCATTTCTTCCGCGGTCGAACATAATTTGAGTGCAATTAACTTCCCTTAAAAGCCATCGCCACTTTAAACGCTGAGAATTAGGGGAGAGGCAGACATGGAGAAAGTGAGGGAGAGCGACGGAGGAGAGGTGATGAGGAGACAGTAAGACAGAGAGGGAGAGAGAGAGATGACAGAGACGGACAGAGAGAGGCAGAGAAATGAGAGGCAGACTGAAAGTCAAAGTCAAGAGACAGCTAGAGAGAGCGAGAGACCTCACAAACAGTGACAGAAAAAATTGTTAAATTGGTATCTGGTTTCTCTTCAGGTGTCTTTAGAAGATCTTAGAGGCTTGTGTCAGTGTGTTCTGTCATTAGACGAAATCTCTACAATATTGTAAAACTGCAAAATACTGAGACGCTTCTGAAAATAGACAGGTTAATATTTTGCATTTCTACAGGGTAGAAGTCCTATCTGAAAGAGAGATTCTCTCAAAAACTCATATCACCTGTGCATATACAGTAGTCTTGAATAATACATTAAATTGAAGGTTCAGGACTAATGTACTCTACTGTAGACCCAACCCCCACCACACACACACATAATGGTTGAAAAAACATCACTACATATCTTTGAGACATTTACTTTTCCTCCGCTGGTAATCTCCCTTTCTACCACTCCTTTGTTTCCTCTTCCACCACCCCTCCATCTCTCTCTCTCTCTCTCTCTCTCTCTCTCTCTCTCTCTCTCTCTCTCTCTCTCTCTCTCTTCCCTCTCTCTCACTGTGTGAAGGTCATGCAATTGATTTTCCTCTGTCTATTCATTTTTCAAGACTGGCTTTGAAACGTGGGAAGCAGACAAAAACCACACTACCCCCCCAATCTCTCTCTCCCCGTGGCCCTCACCCACCCCAACCCCCACCGCCTAAACCCCGGGAGGAAGAGAAGAGAAGGAGGAATGCCGCCACAAGCGTCCCCCTCAGGATTCCGGCTGGACTTCACACCACATTCCTCCAGTGGAATTACAGCCATGCATCACACTTCAGGTGCTTCAAAGTCTAACTACAAGTACCATGATGCAAAAGCAGGGTTGGGGTTTAGAGGTTTTTGGACACTTTACGAAATGGACCTGGGGATTTCCCACCTGGACCTGATATGCATTAATTAAATCTTAAAATATAGAGACCCGTTTCGAATGGACCCGAGGACAACTAGACCAGTTCCGTATAGACCTGGTCGGATCCAGACCTGGTTCGATCCAAGTGAGGGAAGCAGCAGAAAATAAAATGTTTAAGCTAATTTATTAACCGGAGCTGATAAAGTGCGAGAGGAGGAAGAGAGAGTTGCCACTCTAGCAGGCGGGGGAGGGGCCGTACTGTGAGCAAGTGACACAGGGAGCAGGGAGGAGGGAGAGAGAGACAAGAGACAGCAACCAACCAAGCCGCCTCGCGCTATAGTAGACTAATAGCTGCCATAGCTAGGTTATTTATCATCAAATATGATTACATAGTACCTATCTTGACTGCATCAAACCGGGAGTAGCTAGTTAAGCTAGCTAATGTTAGCTAGCTATACTAATTATTGGCATGGGAAACGTATGTTAACATTGCCAAAGCAAGTGAAGTAGATAGTAAACAAAAGTGAAATAAACAATAAATATTAACAGTAAACATTACACTCAGAAGTTCCAAAAGAATAAAGACATTTCAAATGTCATATTATGTCTATATACAGTGTTGTAACAATGTGCAAATAGTTAAAGTACAAATGTGTCACGCCCTGGCTCTGGGGACTTTTATACAGTGGGGAAAAAAAGTATTTAGTCAGCCACCAATTGTGCAAGTTCTCCCACTTAAAAAGATGAGAGAGGCCTGTAATTTTCATCATAGGTGCACGTCAACTATGACAGACAAATTGAGGAAAAAAAATCACCTACAAACAAGCAAGATTTCTAGCTCTCACAGACCTGTAACTTCTTCTTTAAGAGGCTCCTCTGTCCTCCACTGGTTACCTGTATTAATGGCACCTGTTTGAACTTGTTATCAGTATAAAAGACACCTGTCCACAACCTCAAACAGTCACACTCCAAACTCCACTATGGCCAAGACCAAAGAGCTGTCAAAGGACACCAGAAACAAAATTGTAGACCTGCACCAGGCTGGGAAGACTGAATCTGCAATAGGTAAGCATCTTGGTTTGAAGAAATCAACTGTGGGAGCAATTAGTAGGAAATGGAAGACATACAAGACCACTGATAATCTCCCTCGATCTGGGGCTCCACGCAAGATCTCACCCCGTGGGGTCAAAATGATCACAAGAACGGTGAGCAAAAATCCCAGAACCACACGGGGGACCTAGTGAATGACCTGCAGAGAGCTGGGACCAAAGTAACAAAGCCTACCATCAGTAACACACTACGCCGCCAGGGACTCAAATCCTGCAGTGCTAGACGTGTCCCCCCTGCTTAAGACAGTACATGTCCAGGCCCGTCTGAAGTTTGCTAGAGTGCATTTGGATGATCCAGAAGAGGATTGGGAGAATGTCATATGGTCAGATGAAACCAAAATAGAACTTTTTGGTAAAAACTCAACTCGTCGTGTTTGGAGGACAAAGAATGCTGAGTTGCATCCAAAGAACACCATACCTACTGTGAAGCATGGGGGTGGAAACATCATGCTTTGGGGCTGTTTTTCTGCAAAGGGACCAGGACGACTGATCCGTAAAGGAAAGAATGAATGGGGCCATGTATCGTGAGATTTTGAGTGAAAACCTCCTTCCATCAGTAAGGGCATTGAAGATGAAACGTGGCTGGGTTTTTCAGCATGACAATGATCCCAAACACACCACCCGGGCAACAAAGGAGTGGCTTCGTAAGAAGCATTTCAAGGTCCTGGAGTGGCCTAGTGTCACACCCTGGTTCGGGGACTCTTTATGTTGAGCCAGGTGTGTTCAGTCTATGTTTTCTATTTCTTTGGTGGGTGTTCTAGGTTGTCTATTGTCTATGTTTGCGGTGTGACTCCCAATCAGGGGCAACAAGTGTCAGCTGTCGGCTGGTTGTCTCTGATTGGGAGCCATATTTATTCTGTCTGTTTTTCTTTTCGGGTTGTGGGATTTTGTTCGTGTGTGTGCGTGTTGTACCACAGACGTCACGGATTCGTTGTTTATTTGTTTTTGCTCGTGTGAGCATTTAATAAAATACTATGTTCACTGCGACGCTGCGCATTGGTCTCCTGTTCTAGACGATCGTGACAGAAAAGCCCACCAAGACCAGACCAAGCAGCGTGTCCAGGAGCTGAAGGGGCGATAATTGGAAACAGAGGAGCGAGAATGGGGCGAGAATGATGGAGGCCTGGTCCACGGAGAGGAGAGACCCCCAGAAAATGTTTAGGGGGCTCACGACGTCGGGGCAGCAGGTGTACGGGTTGGAGGAGTGCAGGAGGTTGGCAGATAGGGCCGCCAGGTTAAGGGGGCCACTGGTCACGAGGGGGAAGGAAGGTGTAGAGGCACGGCCAAGGGTACTGGGGTGTGTTACCAGTCCGGTCCGGCCCGTTCCTGATCCCCGTGTAGGGCCAGGGGTGTGTGTCCTCAGTGCGGTCCTGTCTGTTCCTGTTCCTGCATGGAGCCTGTGGTGCGCGTCCCCAGCCCAGCCCGGCCTGTGCCTGCTCCCGCACCAAGGATACGGTGCGTGTCGCCAGCCCGACCCGGCCTGTTCCGGCCACTCGCACCAAGGATACGGTGCGCGTGTCGCCAGCCCGACCGGCCTGTTCCGGCCACTCGCACCAGGGATACGGTGCGCGTCGCCAGCTCCGGTCCGGCCTGTTCCGCCACTCGCACCAGGGATACGGTGCGCGTCGCCAGCCCGACCCGGCCTGTTCCGGCCACTCGCACCAGGGATACGGTGCGCGTCGCCAGCCCGACCGGCCTGTTCGGCCACTCGCGCCAAGGATACGGTGCGCGTCGCCAGCCCGACCCGGCCTGTTCCGGCCACTCGCACCAGGGATACGGTGCGCGTCGCCAGCCCAGTCCGGCCCATCCAAGCTTCCCGCACCAAGTCTGTGGTGCGTCTCGTCAGCCCTGTCCGGCTCGTCCCTGCTCTCCGCACCAAGTCAGTGGTGTGCGTCGCCAGCCCATTCCGGTCCATTCCTGCTCCACGCACCAAGCCAGGGGCGCGTGTCGTCAGTCCGGCTCCGGCCAGCGGGGCTAGACAGGACCAGGAGTACTTTGGGGGGTTGGAGAGGGAGTGGGGATCGGGCCCGGGGCCGGAGCCGCCGCCGAGGAGGGATGCCCACCCAGCCCTCCCCTGTTTGCTCGTATTTAGGCGCGGTCGCAGTCCGCGCCTTTAGGGGGGGGTACTGTCACACCCTGGTTCGGGGACTCTTTATGTTGAGCCAGGGTGTGTTCAGTCTATGTTTTCTATTTCTTTGGTGGGTGTTCTAGGTTGTCTATTGTCTATGTTTGCCGGTGTGACTCCCAATCAGGGGCAACAAGTGTCAGCTGTCGGCTGGTTGTCTCTGATTGGGAGCCATATTTATTCTGTCTGTTTTTCTTTCGGGTTGTGGGATTTTGTTCGTGTGTGTGCGTGTTGTACCACAGACGTCACGGATTCGTTGTTTATTTGTTTTGCTCGTGTGAGCATTTAATAAAATACTATGTTCACTCGCAACGCTGCGCATTGGTCTCCTGTTCTAGACGATCGTGACACCTAGCCAGTCTCCAGATCTCAACCCCATAGAAAATCTTTGGAGGGAGTTGAAAGTCTGTGTTGCCCAGCGACAGCCCCAAAACATCATTGCTCTAGAGGAGATCTGCATGGAGGAATGGGCCAAAATACCAGCAACAGTGTGTGAAAACCTGTGTCATTGCCAACAAAGGGTATATAACAAAGTATTGAGAAACTGTTGTTATAGACCAAATACTTATTTTCCACCATCATTTGCAAATAAATTCATTAAAAATCCTTCAATGTGATTTTCTGGAAAATTTTTTCTCATTTTGTCTGTCATAGTTGACGTGTACCTATGAGGAAAATTACAGGCCGCTCTCATCTTTTTAAGTGGGAGAACTTGCACAATTGGTGGCTGACTAAATACTTTTTTCCCCCACTGTATGTTAAGCCAGGGTGTTAGTTTCTATGTGTTAGTTTCTGGGTGTTAGGTTCTATGTTTCGTTTTCTATGTTCTTGTTCTAGTTTATGTGTTTCTATGTTGGCCGGGGTGGTTCCCAATTAGAGACAGCTGTGGCTCGTTGTCTCTGATTGGGAACCATACTTAGGCAGCCTGTTGTGCACTTGTCTTTTGTGGGATCTTGTTCCGTGTAGGTTTGTGTTTATGACCGAGGACTTCACGTTTCGTTTTGTTGTTTTGTTAATAGTACTCAATAAAAGATGTACGCATTTCACGCTGCGCCTTGGTCCACTCATTACGACGATCGTGACAAAATGGGAAAATAAATAAACACTGGTTGCCCTTTTCTTGTGGCAACAGGTCACAAATATTGCTGCTATGATGGCACACTGTGGTATTTCACCCAGTAGATAAGGGAGTTTATCAAAATTGGGTTTGTTTTCTAATTCTTTGTGGAGCTGTGTAATCTGAGGGAAATATGTGTCTCTAATATGGTCATACATTTGGCAGGAGGTTAGGAAGTGCAGCTCAGTTTCCACCTCATTTTGTGGGCAGTGTGCACATAGCCTGTCTTCTCTTGAGAGCCAGGTCTGCCTACGGCGGCCTTCCTCAATAGCAAGGCTATGCTCACTGAGTCTGTACATAGTCAAAGCTTTCCTTAAGTTTGGGTCAGTCACAGTGGTCAGGTATTCTGCCACTGTGTACTCTCTGTTTAGGGCCAAATAGCATTCAAGTTTGCTCAATTTTTTTGTTAATTCTTTCCAATGTGTCAAGTAATTCTCTTTTTGTTTTCTCATGATTTGGTTGGGTCTACTTGTGTTGTTGTCCTGGGGCTCTGTGGGGTCTGTTTGTGTTTGTGAACAGAGCCCCAGGACCAGCTTGCTTAGGGGACTCTTCTCCAAGTTCATCTCTCTGTAGGTGATGGCTTTGTTATGGAAGGTTTGGGAATCGCTTCCATTTAAGTGGTTATAGAATTGAACGGCTCTTTTCTGGATTTTGATCATTAGCGGGTATTGGCCTAATTCTGCTCAGCATGCATTATTTGGGGTTTTTCGTTGTACAAGGAGGATATTTTTGCAGAATTCTGCATGCAGTCTCAACTTGGTGTTTGTCCCATTTTGTGAATTCTTGGTTGGTGAGCGGACCCCATACCTTACATCCATAAAGAGCAATGGGTTCTATAACTGATTCAAGTATTTTTAGCCAGGTATGTCAAATTTTATGTTCCTTTTGACGGCATAGAAGGCCCTTCTTGCCTTGTCTCTCAGATCGTTCACAGCTTTGTGGAAGTTACCTGTGGCGCTGATGTTTAGGCCGAGGTATGTATCATTTTTTGTGTGCTCTAGGGCAACGGTGTCTAGATGGAATTTGTATTTGTGGTCCTGGCAACTGGACATTTTTTGGCCCAGGTCTGACATAATCTGTGCAGAAGATCTATGTGCTGCTGTAGGCCCTCCTTGGTTGGTGACAGAAGCACCAGATCATCAGCAAACAGTACAAATTTGACTTCAGATTCTAGTAGGGTGAGGCCGGGTGCTGCAGACTGTTCTAGTGCCCTCACCAATTCGTTGATATATATGTTGAAGAGGGTGGGGCTTAAACTGCATCCCTGTCTCACCCCACAGCCCTGTGGAAAGAAATGTGTGTTTTTTGCCAATTTTAACCGCACACTTGTTGTTTGTGTACATGGATTTTATAATGTCATATGTTTTTCCCCCAATCCACTTTCCATCAATTTGTATAGCAGACCATCATGCCAAATTGAGTCAAAAGCTTTTTTGAAATCAACAAAGCAAGAGAAGACATTGCCTTTGTTTTGGTTTGTTTGTTTGTCACTTAGGGTGTAAAGGGTGAATATGTGGTCTGTCGTACGGTCATTTGGTAAAAAGCCAATTTGACATTTGCTCAGTACATTGTTTTCACTGAGGAAATGAACTAGTCTGCTGTTAATGATAATGCAGAGGATTTTCGCAAGGTTGCTGTTGACGCATATCCCATGGTAGTTATTGGGGTCAAATTAGTCTCCACTTTTGTGGATTGGGGTGATCAGTCCTTATATTGGGGAAGATGCCAGAGCTAAGGATGATGTTAAAGAGTTTAAGTATAGCCAATTGGAATTTGTGGTCTGTATATTTTATCATTTCATTGATATTTTTTCATTTAATTGATAAAATATACAGTCTCTCTCTCTCTCTCTCTCTCTCTCTCTCTCTCTCTCTCTCTCTCTCTCTCTCTCTCTCTCTCTCTCTCTCTCTCTCTCTCTCTCTCTCTCTCTCTCTCTCTCTCTCTCTCTCTCTCTCTCTCTCTCTCTCTCTCTCTCTCTCTCTCTCTCTCTCTCTCTCTCTCTCTCGTTACATCCAATGGCAGTGTACGGAATAAGTGACATCTCTCTCTCTCTCGTTACATCCAATGGCAGTGTACGGAATAAGTGACAATCATATCAGATCCGACCCAGACCTGTGACATTATTTCGAATTCTGGGTCCCAGGTCGGGTCTCGGGTATTCGGGTACCGGTGGATGACCTCTGTGTCGAACTGACCTCCATACCAGCATCATGCCCAACATGTGCGTGCGTCATACTTTCATGTTTTCTGAAGGCTAATGTATAGAATATAATTACTTATTTCTTTCCAGAGGGAACTTCAGTATAGATTTCAGACATTAGAAATCGATCAATGGTCAAATGAACATCGGTTGACATGAACATTGATTGACGACTGATCGAAGCATTGAATAGATAGATGTGCTTTTCAATGAGATATCCATGTCTTCCTTTCACCAGGCCTCTTCCAACGCCAGATCCTCGAAAACATATTTACCAAACAATGGTAAGAGTATGATCGTATACAGTAACTCTATGAGTCATTCAAGGACTTTCTTGTAAAATAAGCGAATATATGGGCATATGAGACCTAGAGTCCCATTGTTTGTAAGGTACATAATATCTATGTTCATGTCTCAATACAATATCAATGAGATATCATGGGTTTGTCCCATTTCAGGAGGACTTGCTGAGAGTAACGGGGAGACACACACTGGTGCAAAAAAGGATAATGCACCCACACAGACACTTCTGCAACCATTGACACTACCACGCACATACACACGCACTCCTCACAGGTGCTCTTATAAAACGTGCACACACACACACACCCACACACCTAATTGTAGCTGAGTTGTTTCCCCTCAGTAATAGTAGCAATTAGACAACCCTCATAATCACACTCTCCTCGTTATATAGCTAATTTTTGTAATTACAAATCGCACCAATAGGCTCCTCCTTCCTTTATGTATCCTCTCTCTGTCTTTGTGTCTTTGTGTATCTCTGTCTGTCTCTCTCTCTCTCTCTCTCTCTCTCTCTCTCTCTCTCTCTCTCTGTCTCTCTCTCTGTCTCTCTCTCTGTGTCTCTCTCTCTGTGTCTCTCTCTCTGTGTCTCTCTCTCTGTGTCTCACTCTCTGTGTCTCATTCTCTGTGTCGCTCTCTCTGTCTCTCTCTGTCTCTCTCTCTCTCTGTGTCTCACTCTCTGTCTCACTCTCTGTGTCTCTCTCTCTCTGTCTCTCTCTCTGTGTCTCACTCTGTGTCTCACTCTCTGTGTCTCACTCTCTGGGTCTCACTCTCTGTGTCTCTCTCTGTCTCTCTCTCTGTCACTTTGTGTTTCTCTCTCTGTCTCTCTCTGTCTCACTCTCTGCGTCTCTCTCTCTGTGTCTCACTCTCTGTCTCACTGTGTCTCTCTCTCTGTCTCTCTCTCTGTGTCTCACTCTGTCTCACTCTCTGTGTCTCACTTTCTGTGTCTCACTCTCTGTGTCTCTCTCTGTCTCTCTCTCTGTCTCTCTCTCTGTCACTTTGTGTCTCTCTCTGTCTCTCTCTGTCTCACTCTCTGCATCTCTCTCTCTGTATCTCACACTGTGTCTCACTCTCTGTGTCTCACTCTCCGTGTCTCACTCTCCCTGTCTAACTCTCTGTGTCTCACTCTCTGTGTCTCATTCTCTGTGTCTCATTCTCTGTGTCTCTCTCTGTCTCTCTCTGTCTCACTCTCTGTGTCTCAATCTCTGTGTCTCAATCTCTGTGAGATGTGTGTCTGTGCGGTGCATTGGGTAAGAGAAGGACTACATAGAATATTATAGTGCTGTTACAATGCTGATACACCTACAGTAAAATGTGTCAAATGCTTTTGTTGCAGCATTGGCGACTGAGTTTTCGAGTCATTTCAGGTTAAGATCATGGGTAGGGTAAGGGTGAGGGCTCACCTTTGCTGTAGTGGTTCTCTCCTTCCAGCAGGGGGCACCATGGCGGGTCTCCCTGGCTGGCGAAGGTGCGCATGTGCAGGTAGCTGATGGTGAGGCGGATGACCGAGGCCTTGTCCAGCTGGCTGGTGATGGCTCCGGGGAGAGGGAGCATCTTAGCCAACTCAAAGAACTCAAAGTTCTCCTTACCGCGACGGGAACGAGCTGCATTACGAGACTTCTCCTTCCGCAGGTTCTGCAAACTGGAAAAGGAGAGGAAAGGTCCGGGGGAGAGGGGAGAGATAGTAAAGAGCGGGTAGAGGAGAATTCTAAGTGAAAAGGGGGTGTGGTTCATGCCAAAACTGGAATGATAAGGAATCCTAACTAACCGCAGAATGACCACCTGTGGCTTGGTCACATATGCTGATGATGACCGGGAACAGTCCTTTAAAAGGTAGATAATGACACCTGCAATCTTAGTGAACCAATCTCAGTTCTAATCCGCCTCCAGCAGATTGTCTGTCTGTGTAATTACAGACAGAAAGTGTTCTATCTACCAGGGTCTATTCCCCTGTCCCACTGGTACACATTGCTATTACACAGCACAGCTAGTGCCTCTGCTTCAAACACACACACACACACACACACACACGCACAAACACACACACTCGCATCCACACTCTCTCTCCCTCGCTGTCTCACACAAAGCCATGTGACTGGCTGGCGGGTGCTGGGCTGCAGCAGTGATTGAGGGATCAATGGAAAGGGGGAGGGGCCGTGTGGCAGAGGGGGCCCAGGGCCCAGGTAGCCTGTCTCTCTGATTGGGTATCGACTCCCCTCAATGGGACCTGAGTGGTAGAATTATGTTGTCACGGCGACTCCACAGTTTGTGTCTGTGGTAGAATAAAGAAACAGCATTTGTCCCCCGTGTCTGTGACATCAATTCTCATTCCGGGCCTGCAGACTGCCTGCCACGGGAGGGAGGGGGTGTGTGTGTGTGTTTGTGTGTGTGTGAGAGAGAGAGAGCAATAGAGAGGGAGAAATAGAGAAAATAAAATGTGTGTGTACATATCTTTCCATGCGTGTGTGTGTGAATGTTTGTGTGTTTTTGCATGCAAGTGTGGGGTATTTGTCCTAATCAGCCAACACATCCGTGTTTCCCCGGCCGGTCTGTGTTCTCCAGGGTGTATAAACAGCTGTGTTTAGAAAAGCTCTGTCCTCCACAACGTCTCATTATTATACGAGCTCAACTCACCAGAGAGGACAATCAATACTCACCCATTGATTCTGCTTAATTTTTATATCCGCCTATAAATGACCGTCCATTAATAATTCCAGCCAAATGTACGTAATCTCCCACTAAGGGAAAGAGATTAACAGCCATGACAGCCAAGGCTACAGAGCAATAACCATTTTACTATACAGTACAGGGTGAGTGGATGTGATGGTATAGAATATGAGTAAGTGTTTGTGTGTGTTAGCACTCGCTATGCAATGCTATTGTGTGTGTGTATGTGTATTTGTATTTGTATGTTTCTCACCAGGGCAGGGTGGGGGGTTTGGCCAGTAGTCCCTGTAGGAAGTCCCACTCCACGCTCACACACTTTCCCTCGCTGACGAACGGCATGGTCGCCATCCTCCAATCACACGCAGCCGCCACCTCTAACGCAGGCTGTGATTGGCCGAGGCTGTGACAGGCTCAGATCCCCTGCAGGAGTGAGGAAGAGAGAGAGAGAGAGAGAGAGAGAGAGAGAGAGAGAGAGAGAGAGAGAGAGAGAGAGAGAGAGAGAGAGAGAGAGAGAGAATTAGGGTTAGTTAGGTGTACATTTCTCTATAAAAGCGTTGAAGAACATCCACTGTGATAAAAAAAGGCATTCAGTACAGAAGTCTCACTCCGGTTACCAAAGACACAGGGCAAAGCAGGGACCGTAGAAGACCCCCTGCCCCCAATTCCCCTGCCTCCCCCACACACTCACCCTCTGGCTCCCAGTTCTACCAGTGGTGCCAGTTGGCTGACTTCCCTCTCCCCTACCCCTCTCTGCCTCTGTGCTCTGGTGACCTTTAAAAGGTCATTGTGGCCTGCAGCAGCCTGGTGTCCTGCCCTGCGGCCAGGGGTGCCTTCTCTACGGCTGGGTCAACACTACCAGGGGAGGAGAACCAGGCTGGGCTGGGTAGAATAGGGTCAGGCTGGGGTAGGGAGCTGGAATATGTGGAGCCACACTGAGCTGGGCCAAGCTATCACTTCACTTTGACATTTCAATTCAACTACTTTCTATTTAATCTTGGTTAACCCAGAACTCAAATGTTGCGTAATTCGGTGAGATGTTTATGTAGTCTCTCCACAAGAGAATACTTTCTAGTACATTTTACATGACTGTAACAACACATGCTACACCTTCCAATTCCCAAACAGGCATCACATCAATGTAGAATCTCTGTAGCCGACACACTGTCCCTGTGCTGTGTGTAACAATGACATTTTACATCACCTTCCCCAACCTGGCTGGCTGAGTACATCACATTGTGTGAGGGGGAAATAAAAGTCACACAGTTTATCTTCCCCTCACATACACCATATCTCTCTCTCACACACACACACACACAACCGCTCTGTCTCGTACCTGTATGTTTATCTCTTAATTGACCCAATCTGTCCTTATCTAATCTTTGTCTCTATCGGCCGTGCATCTCTATCTCTATAGACAGAAGCCAGGCAGCACATCAGCAGCGGCGTGGGCCGTAATGGACGGGGCCTCAACAGTAATTATTCAATCAGCTTCATAACCTTGTCGCAGGTTGGAAGACTATTAATGCACTCCCCCAAATGGACCGCGGCAAAGGCCTCTGACTGCAAATGTTCTCTACAGCTGTGTCATCTATGGAGGGTTATTGAAAACAACGAACAATTATTCAGATATAAAACATACTGTATGAGGCTCTAAACATACCACAGTAGCCTTGCCAAAACAGCATGACTTTGGTATACAGGACCTCAAAGTATTATGGTGTGTGCATGCATACGTGTGCATCCAAGCAGCTCTGTGTGTGGGACATGTGCATGTCTGTGTGATCCCTCATGCTGTGCTGCCCTGCTCTCTGCTCTGTGGCTGGCTCTCATGTAGGCAGCACAGTGCTGGGAGGGAGTGCGTTCACCATTCAGAGCCTCTCCGGCAGTTGGTTGGTCGTTGTATTAGTTAGTTCGTTTGGCTGCTCTCGGCTGTTTGTTTTCAGCGGGGACGTTTAATTAGGGCCTCCAGCTGTCAGAGGTTCGTTAAAGCGCTCCGACCCTCCCCAAGGAGCTCTGACTGGGGGAGTCGGGCAAATGAACACATTTAAGGCAAACAGCACGCAGACAATTGCCTGCTGGATTGCCACTTCTCCCCCTGGAGCCCCATAGAAGACCTGGCCAAGGTTGGGGGGAGCTGGGTCTAAATACCTACTACACTGCACACCTCAGGGAATATAATAGTTGGAATAGAATAGGATAGGATAGAATAAAATAGAATGGAATGGATTGGAATAGAATAGAATGTTTGAAAAAAGAACAAATAAATTAGTTCCCACTTTAGCCGGCTAACATTGGCCTGTGCAGCGATACAGTTAGACCGCCTGCTTTGACACTGGGAAAGACAACAGCCGCACACCTCTCCTTATCTTCCCGTTTCCCCTCTTTCTACTCCTCTTACCTGTATGAAATAATGCCTGTCTGCCTGTCTGTCTGTCTGTCTGCCTGCCTGTCTGTCTGCTTTTAAATGTTTACTATACGGTATGACTGGTCCCTCAACCACCCGACAGGACAGCTAGTTCCCATCTCACAAAAGGAGAGAGAGCGAGGGACCGTAGAGGTGTGAAAACGTCCCAAACTGTACAGAGGCAAAAACTCATCCATATCAATTATGCAATATTTTACTTATAGAATGTGAAATGTTTTCTTCCAGTGGGGTTATTATCACATCGGTGAATAGACCTTGACGAGTGGCTGGAGTGTCCATAAAGAGGTAGCTCAGTATTCTGGTCTTCCAGGGGTAGACTGCTTATCATGCCATCACACGACTGATGGTGGAACATTTGGAAGCCAGATGTTTCTCTATTTACTTTTTATTCAACTGCTGATCAATCCATGTCTGCACTGGATCGCTGGACATTATGATTACTCTCTCTCTCTCTCTCAGGTTCGGTATTCCGGTCCTCAGCCGGCAAGCCACCTCCACAGAGGCGTCGGCTGCGTCTGACCTTGACTCCGGATCAAGGTTCTCTCCAACTCTCAAGGGCTTTAGCGCTTCCCTCCGCCCACTGCACTCCTCCCTGTCCTCCCCAACCCCCAACCGGGTCATTAATTATCTAATGGAATCAATACTCTGTTAGATTAGACCAGAGTGACCCTGCCCGCCTCCAGGTATCGTCACGGCAATGAGGAGGAAATGAGGGAAGGAGGGATGGAACAGAACGAATGGAGTGGCCACGAGGGAACACAAGCAGTTGGGGTTGACCATTCATTCCTAAACAGGCCTAACCTATAGCTGAATGACCACAGAACCAATAGATCTACTGTAGAACCTTCCAGAGAGAAGGATGGATGGAGAGGATGGGGTTGGATGGAGAGAGATGGAAAGATAACGATAGAGAGAGGGATGGGTGGAGAAAACGAGAGAAGGGAGATGAATGGAGAGATAGAGAGAGGGGTGGAGAGAGAGGAAATGGAGGAGAGGGAGTTTCGCTAATGTTCACCTATACTAATCGATAGCTCTCTCCCTCCTCCTCTTTTATTTCATAGGGCCTCAGTAGGCTTTCTTTGATGTCCTAGTCCTCACGGACACGCTGCAACAGAAAATCCATGCTTTTCTATGATGATGATCCACCTCGGGCTGGAGCTCTGAGATAGCATGGTAATACTGTTTGTGAACACTGTCAATACACCACAGACCCACTTTAACACCCATACATGAAAGTATCCCTGACGGCCGGTAGATTAATATCAGAGAGGGCCTAAGCAGGGAAATAAGATTTCTTATGAATACAATTACATTGAAGTTATATAAATATCCAAAAGAATAGTTAAAGGCATATGAATGTAACGAAAGGTGCGATAAGTTGAAGCGAAACTTATGAGTCAGAACTGCAACAAAATCACCAAAGATCTCCTAAACTGTCCGAAAGGAAAAGGAAAGTACTTAGGGAGATAGAGAGAGAGATGCATAATATTGCTGTACCTACGTATTCTTATCTGGGAACAGTTTAGAAGAAAGACACAAATCCACTTCCCTCTGGCAGGGAGAACATCACCACTGACCTCTAAATAACCACATGCCATAGCCCAGCACACAGTGTAATGCGCGGGTTGACTCATGACCCTGCAGTTATATACGCGGGGCGGGCGGATTTAGGGTCATGAGATATTGTGTGGGTGAAGGGCGGGTGGTTGTGGATGGGTTATTCCCACATGCGGGTGGTGCAGGTGAACAAACAGCTGACCCGTGCATCACTAGCACACAGGGTTAACACACACACACACACATACAGTATGCACACACACACACATGCAAGCGCAGACACATTAACATACAAATACATTAAAATAGAAATACATGTATACAAATGTCAGAGAGTTCAGCCCAGTATCAGTGGCTTATAAGGGTTGCATAAGTTGTGTAGGTGTGTTCTAGTGCAGAATGGATTCCAGTGTACCTGCCCTGTACTTGATTTAGTATATGCATGTCTATTTACGTTGTCTGTTCTTTGTTTGCAGGTGTCCTGTATTTTTGTGTGGGCAGTATGTAAGAAGAATATTTACGTAATTTCTGATATACTGTATCCTTGTCCTTTTATGTACAGTACAATATTTTAAAGAGAGTATGTTGGAATATCCTCAGTGCACATGGTATTTATACTGAACAAAAATATAAACGCAACATGTAAAGTGTTGTTCCCATGTTTCATGAGCTGAAGTAAAAGTTCCTAGAACTTTTCCATACACAGAAAAAGCTTATTTCTCTCAAATTTTGTGGACACATTTTTTGCATCTCTGTTAGTGAGCATTTCTCCTTTGCCAAGATAATCCATCCACCTGACTGGTGTGGTATAACAAGAAGCTGATTAAACAGCATGATCATTACACAGATGCACCTAGTGCTGTGGACAATAAAAGGCCACTCTAAAATGTGCAGTTTTTGTCACACAACATAATGCCACAGATGTCTCAAGTTTTGAGGGAGTGTGCAATTGACATGCTGACTGCAGGAATGTCCATCAGAGCTGTTGCCAGAGATTTTAATGTTAATTTCTCTACCATAATCCGCCGCCAACGTTGTTTTAGAGAATTTGGCAGTATGTCCAACTGGCCTCACAACCGCAGACCATGTGTAACCAGGCCAGCCCAGAACCTCCACATCCGGCTTCTTCACCTGCGGAATCGTCTGAGACCAGCCACCCAGACAGCTGATGAAACTGAGGAGAATTTCTGTCTGTAATAAAATCATTTTCTGGGAAAAACTAATTCTGATTGACTGGGCCTGGCTCCCAAGTGGGTGGGCCTATGCCCTCCCAGGCTCACCCATGGCTGCGCCCTGCCCAGTCATGTGAAATCCATAGATTAGGGCCTAATGAATTTATTTCAATTGACTGATTTCCTATATGAACTGTAACTCTGTAAAATCTTTGAAACTGTTGCATGTTGCATTTATATTTTTGTTCAGTGTATATTCTATTCGTATTGAGTGATTCCTCACGAAACCAGACAAAAAAAGACCATGATTTGGCGGATTTTCACGAAATGTAATCCTTTGGAGGAAGGATTGTTGACATATATTAGAAATGTGTATCTAAAAGCATAATTGAGAAATAATTTACCTCCTTAAAGACTCCATAGTGTTTCATCTTTAGGTGCTACAAAGCAAACATTGGTATCATATGAAGCTTTACCGCATGTCTGTAATAGGAGTATTATTTTGATTTCAATAACTATTTTCTTACGTACCTTTCTGAATATTGAAAATACAAAAACATTTATTTGGCTAATTTTTCAATATATTGTTGAACATAATATACTCTACGGGCATATCAAATTTATGTGGGATCTCTACTAGTTTTACAGTTATGGCACATTTTATACTGAGAAATTGGCATAGTAGGCAATGTAACCAATCACAGCACACCTTTTACGTGTATCATTACACATCAAGCAAATCACCAGCAGAGGGCAACCATTTTGAATCCATTTTCACATTCCCTCTGTTGGTAATGCTTGCGTAGGGTGTGTTTGTAAATTATCTCTGGAGTGCCAGAGTGCGCTCAGAGTGCGCTCTGGGCATTCCTAAATTTAGAGCTTATTCAGATTGTCCGTTTGTAAAGTAAGAGCGTTTTTGCTTTCGGGGCATTCAGAGCGCACACTGGACGCTCTGGCCGAGGAGTAGGGTTGATCCAAGCGTTCTGACCTCACAATGGCAGTAAAGCACCCAAGCTAACTGGCTAAAGTTGGCTAGCTTACTAGCTACTTCCAGACACAAATGAACACCTCACTCTGAGCATTGGTGACTGTGACTGTGCTCCTGGCAACAATTGTATTACGTTTTTTTGCCTACGTTTACTGACACCGGTCATATTCAAGAGATGGTGCGCTTTCATAAATTCATCAGTTGTTCTGCTCTCTGGCACGCTCAGACGAGAGTGCTCTGAAATCGGAGTAGAGGGCCAGAGTGAATTTACGAACGCACCCAAATTGGATCATAACTCAAAATAGCAGAGATCCCACTATGGAACTTTGATATGCCCGTAGAGTATATTATGTTCAACAATATATAAAAACATTTGCCAAAAACATTTGTTTATGTTATGTTTATATCTTTAAATGGTCAAAAAACGAATGTAAAAAAATAAGTTATTAAAATCTAAATACCACTCATATCACAGAACATGGTATTTTTTGGTCTGGGTTTCGTGAGGAAAACTCCATTAGTATACAAAAACTGGTACCAAATATCTGTAAATATAGCTAGGTTTCCATCCAACTGGTGAAAGATTTTCATCTAAAATCCGCATAAAAACAATATGTGTAGAGATGTGTTTCGATCAAATTGATGACACATAAAAATAACTTTTGAGGTTAAATTCCGAATAAAAATACAAGTTAAATGGGTTTCCATCCCATTTTCGAATCTACTGATGGTTTTGTCACAAACAAAATTGTGTTATACAGTATAGCGGATGTGCCCACTCTGATCTTGGCACGTGCGCTCTAGCCAACAGTTCGCAGATACAGTGCGGGTATAGCCTACATGATGAGATTATTATGGACAAAAGAGAGAGATTATATATTTTTTGGGCAAACGGCAGCCAAGCATTGATCATCATGTCACCAGAATAAGACCCTCAATATTTATTGGAAAGGAGCTCATCACGTGCACTTTCACCACCCTGTGAAGTTCATCGAAACTTATTTTATCTGTAGCCTAATAAACTGCAGCTTTCCCGAGTTCTATTGGGAACCTGGGAGGACCACACAACATATCATCGCATCCAAGTTTACTTCAATATGATGGTAATTATATCAATATTTGCACATAAAGGTATTTCCACTGCCATTTCTGCAAAGTTTATTTTACAGACACAAAAAGATCCCACCTTGTCTAGGGTATGTCATTTTCTTGAAAAAAGGGTTATCCTATGGGGACAGCCGAATAATCCTTTTGAAACCCTGTACAGTGTACAGGTAACTGCCAAAATAAAGGAAACACCAACATAAAGCGTCTTAATAAGGGGTTGGGCCACCACGAGCCGCCAGAACTGCTTCAATGCGCCTTGGCATAGATTCTACAAGTGTATTGAACTCTACCACGAGAAATTATGTGTTTTGTTGATGGTGGTGGAAAACACTATCTCAGGCGCCACTCCAGAATCTCCCATAAGTGTTCAATAGGGTTGAGATCTGGTGACTGAGACAGCTACGGCATATGGTTTACATCGTTTTCATGCTCATCAAACCATTCAGTGACCACTCGTGCCCTGTGGATGGGGGGCATTGTCATCCTATGCGGGCATAGCCATGGTAGCCCAAATAATTGCCTAAATAATTGCCTGCCCAGCCTTTTTATACATGACCCTAAGGATGATGGGATGTTAATTGCTTAACTAACTCAGGAACCACACCTGTGTGGAAGCACCTGCTTTCAATATACTTTGTCTCCCTCATTTACTCAAATGTTTCTATTATTTTGGCAATTACCTGTATGTATGCATGTGTGCGTCCGTGTGTGTATATGCTGTGTGTGTGTGTGTATGTATGTGTGTCTGCATCTGTGCTTGTGTATGTGTGTGTGTGCACGCATCCGTCCGTTGTGTGTCTGTATGTGTGTGTGCTCGGGCCATGGCTCCCTGCAGGGCAGTGTGTGAATGACAGCAGGGGTTATGTAAGGAGCCACAGCGGGCCAGAGTGGACAGACTGACCGGAGATCAGGTCAGCAGAGTGTGACACTAAACACATCTCACTGACACTGAGCTGACACCCTCTGTCACTGACGCAGCCACTGTCTGTCAACGCTCACACACTTCTCCCGCTCGCTCGCTCTGTGTGTGTGTCAACAGTCAGACACCTCTGTGTGTGTGTGTGTGTGTGTGTGTGTGTGTGTGTCTGTCTGTCTGTCTGTCCTCTTTGACGGTGAGTCAACAGTCAAACAAAGTAGAACGTCTACCGGTCTGTCTAAATATCTTCCTCATTCCTGACCCTGAAGAAATTCTTCAGAAAATAACATTTCAATGACTATCTGTCTTCAAACATGTATTTCCCCATCCACAACTACCAACGCCATCCCAATGTCAACCTGTCAGATCTATACTTGTTCCAGACATCTCCGGACCTCTCTCTCCCTCTATGTGAATGTTGCCTCTCAGATCCCTTTCACTGCAATAACTGTTGGAGGTCAGTTCATTGACATGTTATTCAACAGAGCAAAATATATCATTGCCCGGTTGCCAAGGATGATCCCTTCACCCAAGCATCTCTCCATATCGTGAAAAAATCTAAAGTAGTTTTGAGGGAGCTCGACTCCATATTTTCACTAGTACAGAAGAGGACAGGGTCCAGAATGTCAAATCCCCCAAACAGACAGAGATAGAAACAAATCAAAGAAGACAAGTGCTGGTTTGAACACGGTCCACAAGGACTAATATTAACTATTACTGATTGATCGAGACAATGCATATCTTCTCCTTTCAGAACTTATAGGAACGAGTGACTCTGTAGAAATAGCCTGCGTCACTAATACCAATAATGTCTGGAGCGGTTTTCGATCTCCATGTCTTTTATTGATACAGACACAACCACCACAGCCCGAAAACATCTTCTAAAATCAACACTTGTATTGTGGTCTATGAAGTGGTTGTGTATTATTGGGTGGAGTGATTTCTCCTTGCACCTGCAGTGACCGAGCAGGTGGTGCCCTACAGATGGTGGTGGTGGTAGGATCTTGTGCTGCTATACCTCACAACACTCTCACACAGCACAGAAACAGTAAATTACTGTCAACAAACAACACACTCCATCAGTGGAGGCTCCTCAGAGGAGGAAGGGGAGGACTATCCTCCTCAATGAAATTTCATAAAAATAAAAATAGTGAAACATTAAAAAAAGTTTTCCTTTTTAGATAAAACTATAGTAAATATATTCATATTTCACCAAATAATTGATTAAAACAAACTTTTTCAATGATGGTCAATCACATACACAAACGCAATCACATGATTACACGTCAATGATTTTACTCCTTGCTTGGACTAACTCATTCTTAGCTCTTTTGTCTAACTGTGTAGTGTATTGTGTTATTGTTTTTTGTCTTCCCAGTCAAATCCTGTCCTGCCCTCAGTGGAAGAGTTGGCTCTTCTCCAACACCATCCATCCATGATGAGCCTGTCCTGCACTGAAGCCTATGAACACCTCAACCTCTGTCCTGCACTGAAGTCATGCCTCTGAACACCTCAACTCATATCTCATACCCTCATTCAATCACTGCTGTGATCCCTACCCAACACTGTGTAAGTAGCCCTCTCATTCCCATTCCCATAATATTGTACTATACATGTCTTTATTAAATGGTTTAGGTTAAAATAATTTGTCTTTGACGTATTTTTGAAACACGCTTTGTTGTCTCTGTGTGTTCCGAGCCTATACCGTGGCTCTCCCATCCTCCTCCACCAGCCTCCACTGCACTCCATAAAGGTGGACCAGGGACACACACCTGGGTAAAACATTGGTCCCCGTGTTGTTTGCGCACATGCACACACACAAACACACCCACTCACGGACATATACAAACACATGATTGCACACACACACACACACACACGTTTGTTTGTTAATGCACCACTCTGTCTTTCCTAAGTCACCCTTCTCTCCTCCCTTTTATGTAGTTGTGTTTCTACAAACACACAGCTAACAGCGCCTTCGACACAAATGAAAAACATAGTCTAACATAAAATACCTTATGATCCATGTTCTTTTGTATGGTGTGATTATATAATAATATTGGTGATATTTACTACTAGGCACCAGATTACACAGCCATTTTGTTACGGTCATTTACCCAATTATGACCACCTGCTGTTAGTGCCCTAAAGCACTACAATCATCCATCCAGCCAACAGGGCTTTTCTCTCATTCCTTTACAGCAGCTTACTAATACTTCTTATTCTGAACGAGCCACAGAAGACAGGACATTTTACGGATATTATGCTTTTTATGGCTAAAGAATATGACATTATTTATATATATATAAAAACCATGTCTTAATAGTAATAATAATAATAATAATAACAATAATAATACATGTTGACCTTTCAGTGCACTGTCAAAAGTAAACAACTTAGGAAGCAAGTACTTTGCTTATGTCTGTTATGCAAACAACTTTTATCCAGTTTATTTTAGAGAGTTACGGTAAATACGTAGACAATATATCTAGTCCTGAGCAGACAGAAAAACTAAGCAGATATTTACACAAGTATATTTATATCCAATGTGTTGTCCTTCACCATTACCAAAAAGATCACATATCCATCCAATTCTAAATCTAAACTACACTATTTCACATTGCTTGTAACTATATTGCTTTCCTCTCCATTTTAAATTGAACCAATGCTGTCACACTGATATCTCCACAGACACTATTAATCTAGTTCAAAGATGAATATTTACCACTAAATGATATGTTGTTACAGCTCAGACACTTTCTTAAGAGGAGAGGACCATCATGTGTCTGTACGTCTGACATCTTCCAAACTATGCTTAGAAATGAAGAGAGTAGATGACATACAAAAGTGTGACTTCCCTAAAACAAGTAACTTTGTCATTATAAAATAAATGTAACATCGTAGTACACTCTCAAACGGACATAACCATCTAACTATATAACACTCACATGACTGTTGGAATGTCAACCAGTTGACAGTATTTCTACAACATCAAATCAACTTATCAAACAGTGGAAGTGTGTTTGTAAACCTGTATGCATGTGTGCGAATGTGCGTGCAAGTGTGTGTGTGTGTGTGTGTGTGTGTACACTGACCAGAAGTTGTTCCAGGATGGCCTCACCTGATGGGCATTTCCAGCGTTGACTCCTCTACTCTGAGTACACGTACTCTCTCCTCTTCCTCCTCTCTCCTTCCTCCTCCTCTTCTTCAGACTCCTGTGCCCACCAAAACGGCCCGGCTGGGGTCCCCTGCTCCCAAAGGCACTGGGGGTGGGCTGGCTGTCTGGCTGGGCTGAGAGGCTGGACCGACTGGAGGTACAACAATCCCTCACGCTCACAAAAGACCTGGACACGCAGGCGGACCCACTGCGGAATCCCGTTGCAAGTGTGTGTCTGTGAGAGTGTGTGAGCACGCAAGTGGTGCTAGCTGGTGGAGAAGAGAGGCTATCCTGGCTCTGGATCACTTCGCTAACACTCTGCTCCTCCGCCACTTCTTAGAGATGGACTAGGATTAGGAGACAGCCAGCGTGAGATTCTCTCTCTCTCTCGCCGACATGCTCCCTCTCTCTCTCTCTCCTCCTCTCCCTCCCTCCCCCCTCTCTCTCTCTCTCACTCACTCTTTTCGCTGAGCTTCTTTCTTTTAATTTCCTCTTGGGAAAGCTGCGCACACTGGTTGTCTCTCTCTTCACCCTCTCTCTCACCCTCTTTCTCTCTCTTCCCCTCAATCGCTAGTAAATATAAAAGGCATGCTTGTACAGCCCTTACCTCGGTCTCTCTCTCTCTCCCTCGCCTCTCGCTCTCTCCCTCACAGTGTCTCTTGCTTTCATTTACCCCTCCTCCCGCTCCCCTCACTTTCTTTCTCACTGTCAAAGCTGCCTTTCAAATGCTGATTAGCAGGGAGAGTAAAAGCCAAGCGAAAGAGGAAGAAGAGGGAGCGAGAGAGAGAGAGAAGCGAGAGAGAGGGACGGAGGGAATGAAGGGAGGGTATGTGTAACTGAAACAAGTGGGAGATTCCATCACATACAAACACATTGTAAACTGTTTTCCTAGTCTTATACACAGTCTATCCAACAAACCCGTCCACATTCCGCACACAAGTGAGCATCTGCAAAACAATCACACAGAGGGTGCACGTGAACAAACATTTACACACACACACACACACATGCGCGCGCATACTCAACATATTCATGCACAAACACACATACACTCACAAACACATTCACACACAAACATACACACACACAAGCATGTGCATACATGAGCAAATAATCACATTCAGACACTCACTCAAGTACTCTCTCCCGCCAACCTCCCTCCCTTCCTCCATCCTCGCTCCCCCCTCCCCCCTAACCCCCTCCCCTCTCGTTCCCCTTGCCCTCAAACACTACTCAGAATATTGATACATCACCCCCCCTCCTTTTTCTCTCCGCCTCTCTCTCTCCATCACTCACTTTCTCCACTGAATACTGATAGGTTGTCTACTCCGTGGTCTGGGTTTCAAATCTCTCCCTCCCTCCCTCCTTCTCTCTCTCTCGCTGCACTCACCAAAAAAAGAAAAACAGCAACATAAAGGGAAATAGCTGAAGTTAATGCACTGAGGTAGACATAAAATGAGATAAGTACCATTTCAGATTATGTCAAGCTAAAAATGGGCTTTACGTTGTGGGAAGGAAAGGAACAGAACGGAGAAGAAAAGGGCAGGCGAGGAAAACGAGCTGACTCGTAGCAACAAAAAGAG
Source organism: Coregonus clupeaformis (assembly GCF_020615455.1). NCBI lineage: Eukaryota > Metazoa > Chordata > Actinopteri > Salmoniformes > Salmonidae > Coregonus > Coregonus clupeaformis. The sequence continues at coordinate 32,559 of NW_025536505.1, forward strand.
AGGCGTGTGAAATGTTCAGGCAAATGAAGACGCATTCAGTGTTTTGGTTTCATTGGTTGTGAAGGCAGCCACAACCGTGAATGAGAGAGAGAGAGAGAGAGAGAGGGGGCCAGTGAATTCCTCAAAGACCCCCAGTGGACCCCCACCCCTCAGCAGTTTAAACAGCTGACAGCCCAGCCACTAGAACAAAAACAACACTGAGCACAGGAGTAAAAAAGTTACCCACTCAAAAGAAGAAGCCCAAAGCGAGACAAGGGCCTTTTGGGGGTTGTGTGTGTCTATTCCTCTCTTCTGTCTGTTTTAGAAGAGATCTGAGACGGAGAGACAGAGTGGGTGATTTTGCCCTCCAAGCATTCCTGCAACGCCCTTGAAGGAGTGACTCATTGGGACGGGTGACTGTCTCCATATAATCATCATCCACAGGGTTCAGAATACAGGTGTGTACAGGGTTGCCAGGCACTCCCATATCAAAACAAGGAACCCCCTTGTGTCTTAAAAATATCCCCTTGTGAACCCTCATGAGCACGAGTATCAACATTGCCTTAGAGCACCCCCAGGAGTCAGTGTCATTCAGACTTCAATGACAAATATCAAAGATGGTGAATAAATGAAGATGTCCCACTCCGTTTACCATTGGAGAAAGAAAATCCAGTTCCGGTCTGCTTAATGGGGTGGCTCTCCAATAGGCACCAAAGCATTAGCAGCTGGGTTTGGTCTGCTTATTAATTATTTGACTGAATATGAACCAGAAAAATGTTTGGGAGTGGGATATCTTGCTTCTTCTTCCGTCTCTGCCCAAATTATCACTGATATTGAGGTGTGTGACCCTATTGGACGCTAAGAGAGACCCGCCCTTATACCCTCTGACCTCACATGGCTCCGCCCAGCAGCGCTCCAAACATATTCTGGGGAAATAGATCAAAAACAGCTCCAACAATATCTTGAGAAATATAATATTTGACTAATAATACAAATGTGTATGACAAGAAGTGCAGAACCTTAATGTGAAGCGTTACATTCCCTCAAATCTGTTTACTTAGGTTCCCAGTGCCAAAACCCCCAAACAGATGTGATGTAATCTGCTGTGACCATAAAATACAACGATGACATTAATGACTGTAAGAGCACTATAAAATACATTGCACCAGGTGGCATATAGCAAAATAACAATACACTTTCTATATTATCCCTGGCCTGTATGCAATATGCATGAGGGAACATTGAAGATCATTTCCATGAAGCAGATAATATTCCAAATCTATCAGAATATATTATTTGAGGACATGTACCCATTAAACCGCTATTTTTCCCTTTGTTGAGTGAGGTGCTCTACAATTCATTGAGATGTGTCTCTGTCTCGCCACTGTCTCGTTGCTCTCCTATTCTCCATTCAATAGTGACCCATTGCTCCCGCATACAATCCTTCACTTCTCTAGTCTTAAAAGTAATTACCACTTTCATTTGCTGTCCTCTTTTGTGCTAGCCTGAATGGCTTGTAGGCGCCTGGACATGTGTGTGTGTGTGTCTGCATACGTTTGTGTGTGTGTGTGTGGTGTGTGTGTGTGTGTGTGTGCACAAGGGTGTGTGTGTGTGTTTGTATATGTGTGTGTGTATGTGTGTGTGTGTGCGTGCGTCTGCATGAGTATACCGTATGCACTAGTGTATGTGTGCATGCCTGTGTATGATTGTGCATTTGTGTGTGTATTAGCATATGGTTAACATCCCCTTGGTCCAATTACTCCAGAACCAAACACTTCTGGTTCCCTCCTCCCTTTTAAATCCCTCACCCCTCTCACCCCACCGTCCCAAGTGACAGACCCCACAGCCCCAGCCCCATAAACCTCCTTGGCCAGATCGCACCGCAACCTACCCTCCCCTTTTATCCCTTTCTACCCCCTCCTCTCCTCCTCTCCCCAATCTGCCCTCCCCCATATCCCCTTCCTCCACCTCTCCCCCTCCTCCCCCTCAGCCCCTTTGCCCTCCCCAGTCCCAGGTGAGCTGATGACACAAGGAGAGCAGAAACACCAGACGCATATTAATCCATTGATCTGAATATTAACAATCCATGCATCTTAATGAGCTAAAAACACAGAGCCAAGTCAAACACTAGGGCCAGCACACACACACACGCTCTGTCCTCTACAGTGTGGTGTAGTGAAGGCCCGATCCTCTGACCCACTGCTTACATGCTGAGCGTCACGTCCAAGATAAACATGTAGTCGTCTTTTTTCTTTTCACTAAATTAAGACACCTCTCCTTTCCCACGTCCTTCTCCTCTATCCCCTCCTGTTGCTTCCTTTGGTTTTCTTTTTATCTTCTCTGTACTCCCTCGGTTCAGGCATCCTCTTCCCTTCTCTCCCCCTCTCTCTCCCTCCCTCTCTCTCTATCCCTATCTCCCCCATCTCCCACTCATCCTCTCTCTTTCTCTACTCTCTCTAGATTACCCCATCTCTCTCTCTCTCTCTCTCTCTCTCTCTCTCTCTCTCTCTCTCTCTCTCTCTCTCTCTCTCTCTCTCTCTCTCTCTCTCTCTCTCTCTCTCTCTCTCTCTCTCTCTCTCTCTCTCTCTCTCTCTCTCTCTCTCTCTCTCTCTCTCTCTCTCTCTCTCTCTCTCTCTCTCTCTCTCTCTCTCTCTCTCTCTCTCTCTCTCTCTCTCTCTCTCTCTCTCTCTCTCTCTCTCTCTCTCTCTCTCTCTCTGTCTCCTACTCGATATTCCAGCCTTGTTCGCCTGCAGTCTCCAGCACAACTTTTTTGACCCAGTTCCCTCTCTCTTCCATGGCCCTCTGATCAAAGCCTGCAGGACGGCATTGCCTTGGGCGGAGGAGAGAGGGATGGGGGGATGAAGGGATCCAAGGAGAAGAGAGGGGGAAGAGGAAGAGAGGGATAGAGCAGAGATAGAACGCATGAGAGGGAAGGAACGGAGAGATCACAAGGACAGGAGAGGAGCCAGGTGTCCTCCCAGCCCAAGGACAAAAGCTCTTCCTGCTAGCTGATCACAAGCGTGTGTGTGTGTGTGTGTGTGTGCTCGTGCATGTGCGTGCACGTATTGTGTGTGTGTGTGTGTGTGTGTGCGTGCTTGCGTGCGTGTCCTGTCACTACTGTCATTCTTGCTGAGGTAAATTAAGTATGACATGGTTGACGTTATTAGACGTTATAAGAAATGTTAATGGTGATAATTCATGACCAGTCTTAGTACACCAACAACCAAAGAAAACCAGTAATACACCCTCTCACACATTCACATTTCACTCAAGACCCTTTCAAATACACCTAAATAATCTTCAAAATTGCATTGCAATAATAAACGTTGATTACTGCACAGGAAAGCAGTCAGTATGTCGCTTTCCATTCCTTCTCAACCATTTCTCTGTATATCTGTGTGTGCGTACACACGCGCCCGTCCATGCGTGTATGTGTATGCGCTGGGTCCTAAGGTGCTGGTCTATGTCTTGGGCTGTGGTTGTGGCTAGCAGCAGAGCTCTCTCTACTGGCCGGTTGGTCGCTGTGTTGGTGGGTTGCGGAGGGGCAGGAACACTATCCCATTTGTACCCAGAGCGGAGTGGCTTGTACTTTAACATTCCCCGCGCATCCCGACAAAGAGCACTAATTATAAATAAATTAGGGACACGACACGGTGTGCCACAGGGGGACCAGCCAGAGGAGCCAGAGAAAAGAGAGACTGATAGAAAGAGAGAGCGAGAGAAATAGAGAGAGAGAAAGAAAGAGAAAGAGAGAGAGAGAGAGAGAGAGAGAGAGAGAGAGAGAGAGAGAGAGAGAGAGAGAGAGAGAGAGAGAGAGAGAGAGAGAGAGAGAGAGAGAGAGAGAGAGAGAGAGAGAGAGAGAGAGAGAGAGAGAGAGAGAGAGAGAGAGAGAGAGAGGGAAAGAGAGAGGGGAGCAGGGAGGAGAGAAAAACCGATAAGAAAATGGAGGGATGGAGCATGGGGAGATGTGGGGCTGGAGTGAGGTGAATGTTAGTGAGATGATATACAAGGCTGGAATGTTCAATGTAAACCTTCACATATAGCGTATGGGGGAAAACAACAAGTTTTGGATGATTTGGACAACGGAATGTATTTGAACTGAAATAGAAAGCAGTGAGCAGGCATTCAAACTAAAACTGAAACCCTGAAAATACAGTTTGTCTGTTTTAAAATTGTAAATAGTATAAATGTACTTAAAGAAGCATACAACCATAACTCACAACATACACTTTCCAAACATTTACTACATGTCTGTCAAGCTTATCTGAGATTACTTTAAACCAAAAAACTGCATGACCTCGTGTGCGTGCGTGATTGTGTGTGTGTGTGTGCGTAATTGCACGTGTTCGTGCGCATGTGTATGTGTGTGTATGTGCGTGGGCACGCATGCATGAGTGATTGTGTGCATGGGAAAAAACTAAGCACTATCTAAATGGATCACACGTCAAGAGTCTGCAACCTCTGAAGATGCCATGGGCATGCCGAAAGCCAGGGAGAGATGGGGGAGACGCTAGACTCAAGGTTACGTCTTGAAATTTAACAGATGACAGCAGGGCTCTGTGCATAAGTTCAAGGGAGAAATAACAATAGTTTTTACTGGGGGGCATTGCGCTGTGATGTGAATGCTTCAAATGATAGAATGACTGGCCCGGGTGGTAAAACAAACAGACATTTATCCTCTTGGATGTCTCTCGAAACAACTGCTTTCTGTCTCATGTTTCAGACAAGGCTGGGAGGCAGGGGTCAAAGGTGACCACCCTGTCACACAGACAGATAGAGGTCAAGTAAGTGACCTGCGATTGGCCCCTGACCCCACGACCCCCCACGACAACACTGTCGCCATGGCTACTGAGCCGAAGACAAACATGATGCTGTTGAATGAGCCGGGGAGTGGGGGCAGATTGGGGGTATGGAAGTGGAGCAGGGAGATAAGGAAACCTTTAGGATGGAAGGAGGGAGGTGGGAACAAGGAGGGAAGGGGGTGAAATAGTGTCTGTCCCAGACCCCAAACACACACCCAGCCTTGTTTCATCATGTTTGTCAGTGGCATCACCATCATTATCAAAGCCCATAAAACAGTCTTGTCTCTGATGGCCTCAACCTCCAACCCATAGAGAGGAGAAGAGAGGTAAAAGGAGAGAAAAAACAGCTTGTTGAATTAGCATTCCTGCAGCGGAGTGGCTGTCTGTTCGCCTCTGGCGGCAGCGGAGAGAGGCGGACACTCACTTTCTCGCTCTCTTTTTCTGCCTCTCTCTTTATCTCTCTTACCCCTCTCTCTCTATTTACCTATTTCTATCAAGAACACTTTACCTCGTCTCTCTCTTCCCCTCTCTCTCTCTCTCTCTTTCTCTCTCTCTCTTTCACTCTTTCTCTCTTTCGCTCTCTTTCTCTCTCTCTTTCTCTCTCTCTGTCTCTCTCTCTCTTTCTCTCTCTCTTTCACTCTTTCTCTCTCTCTCTTTCACTCTTTCTCTCTTTCTCTCTCTCCCGCTCTCTCTCTCTTACTGTCTATCTTCCTTGCTCTCCTTTTCTGTCTCTGTCTATTTTCCTGTCTCTTTCTGTCTTTCTCTGTCAGCTAGTGTTGTTCAGTTGGGAGAGCCGTGGGCGAATAGGATGGCTCAAGCCACGGTCGCTGGCTATGTGTGTGTGTGTTTGTTTGTACGTGTGACATTGTGGCTGTCTTGAGTGGTATTAACACAGATCTGTCAGGTCCAGGAATGGCTGAAGGATTGCAATATTTACCTGAAGCTAACCCTGCAGATAACACTACTGGGTGATCTGAAAAGTCATAGTCAATCGATCAATAATATAATACTTTTAGGAAAAATGTTTATTTTCAATTTGTAGAAACAATGAGAATAGAAGGGTTCAGAACGTTTGTGAAACATCACAGTACAGTTGAAAAATATATGGCAAATAAAAATCCAATATGGATGGTGTTAAGAGATAGATGGGAGGTGTTGAATGGAGCTGAAGGATGGGACTAATAACAACTAACAACAACTAATAACAATAAGATAACTAATGTAAAGCATACTGTGTCCATAATAAGTATATAGGTTATAGGTTGAGAGCTTTTGTGAAAGAGCACAGTTAGAAAGATATGGCATATAGAAGCAAACCGGATGGACATCATGAAAATGATCGGAGAGGTTGAGGGTAGAGGAAGTTCAGGAGTTTACTCCAATTACGGAAGGGGGTGGTGGGGTTGGAAAGTTATAAAGGGAAATATATTTTTCAAAAGGATATGTATATATGTATGTATATGTATTTATATGTATATATGTGTAAATGTATGTGTATGTATGTACAGTGAGGGAAAAAAGTATTTGATCCCCTGGTGATTTTGTACCTTTGCCCACTGACAAAGACATGATCAGTCTATAATTTTAATGGTAGGTTTATTTGAACAGTGAGAGACAGAATAACAACAACAAAATCCAGAAAAACGCATGTCAAAAATGTTATAAATTGATTTGCATTTTAATGAGGGAAATAAGTATTTGACACCTCTGCAAAACATGACTTAGTACTTGGTGGCAAAACCCTTGTTGTTAATCACAGAGGTCAGACGTTTCTTGTAGTTGGCCACCAGGTTTGCACACATTTCAGGCGGGATTTTGTTCCACTCCTCTTTGCAGATCTTCTCAAAGTCATTAAGGTTTCGAGGCTGACGTTTGGCAACTCAAACCTTCAGCTCCCTCCACAGAATTTTCTATGGGATTAAGGTCTGGAGACTGGCTAGGCCACTCCAGGACCTTAATGTGCTTCTTCTTGAGCCAATCCTTTGTTGCCTTGGCCGTGTGTTTTGGGTCATTGTCATGCTGGAATACCCATCCACGACCCATTTTCAATGCCCTGGCTGAGGGAAGGAGGTTCTCACCCAAGATTTGACGGTACATGGCCCCGTCCATCGTCCCTTTGATGCGGTGAAGTTGTCCTGTCCCCTTAGCAGAAAAACACCCCCAAAGCATAATGTTTCCACCTCCATGTTTGACGGTGGGGATGGTGTTCTTGGGGTCATAGGCAGCATTCCTCCTCCTCCAAACACGGTGAGTTGATGCCAAAGAGCTCGATTTTGGTCTCATCTGACCACAACACTTTCACCCAGTTCTCCACTGAATCATTCAGATGTTCATTGGCAAACTTCAGACGGGCCTGTATATGTGCTTTCTTGAACAGGGGGATTTTTGTTGTTGTTATTCTGTCTCTCACTGTTCAAATAAACCTACCATTCAAATTATAGACTGATCATTTCTTTGTCAGTGGGCAAACGTACAAAATCAGCAGGGGATCAAATACTTTTTTCCCTCACTATATATATATACAGTGGGGAGAACAAGTATTTGATACACTGCCAATTTTGCAGGTTTTCCTACTTACAAAGCATGTAGAGGTCTGTAATTTTTATCATAGGTACACTTCAACTGTGAGAGACGGAATCTAAAACAAAAATCCCGAAAATCACATTGTATGATTTTTAAGTAATTCATTTGCATTTTATTGCATGACGTAAGTATTTGATACATCAGAAAAGCAGAACTTAATATTTGGTACAGAAACCTTTGTTTGCAATTACAGAGATCATACGTTTCCTGTAGGTCTTGACCAGGTTTGCACACACTGCAGCAGGGATTTTGGCCCACTCCTCCATACAGACCTTCTCCAGATCATTCAGGTTTCGGGGCTGTCGCTGGGCAATACAGACTTTCAGCTCCCTCCAAAGATTTTCTATTGGGTTCAGGTCTGGAGACTGGCTAGGCCACTCCAGGACCTTGAGATGCTTCTTACGGAGCCACTCCTTAGTTGCCCTGGCTGTGTGTTCCGGGTCGTTTTCATGCTGGAAGACCCAGCCACGACCCATCTTCAATGCTCTTACTGAGGGAAGGAGGTTGTTGGCCAAGATCTCGCGATACATGGACCCATCCATCCTCCCCTCAATACGGTGCAGTCGTCCTGTCCCCTTTGCAGAAAAGCATCCCCAAAGAATGATGTTTCCACCTCCATGCTTCACGGTTGGGATGGTGTTCTTGGGGTTGTACTCATCCTTCTTCTTCCTCCAAACACGGCGAGTGGAGTTTAGACCAAAAGCTCTATTTTTGTCTCATCAGACCACATGACCTTCTCCCATTCCTCCTCTGGATCATCCAGATGGTCATTGGCAAACTTCAGACGGGCCTGGACATGCGCTGGTTTGAGCAGGGGGACCTTGCGTGCGCTGCAGGATTTTAATCCATGACGGCGTAGTGTGTTACTAATGGTTTTCTTTGAGACTGTGGTCCCAGCTCTCTTCAGGTCATTGACCAGGTCCTGCCGTGTAGTTCTGGGCTGATCCCTCACCTTCCTCATGATCATTAATGCCCCACGAGGTGAGATCTTGCATGGAGCCCCAGACCGAGGGTGATTGACCGTCATCTTGAACTTCTTCCATTTTCTAATAATTGCGCCAACAGTTGTTGCCTTCTCACCAAGCTGCTTGCTTATTGTCCTGTAGCCCATCCCAGCCTTGTGCAGGTCTACAATTTTATCCCTGATGTCCTTACACAGCTCTCTGGTCTTGGCCATTGTGGAGAAGTTGGAGTCTGTTTGATTGAGTGTGTGGACAGGTGTCTTTTATACAGGTAACGAGTTCAAACAGGTGCAGTTAATACAGGTAATGAGTGGAGAACAGGAGGGCTTCTTAAAGAACAACTAACAGGTCTGTGAGAGCCGTAATTCTTACTGGTTGGTAGGTGATCAAATACTTATGTCATGCAATAAAATGCAAATTAATTACTTAAAAATCATACAATGTGATTTTCTGGATTTTTGAAGTGTACCACAGTTGAAACAGTTGAAACGTATGATCTCTGTAATTGCAAACAAAGGTTTCTGTACCAAATATTAAGTTCTGCTTTTCTGATGTATCAAATACTTATGTCATGGAATAAAATGCAAATTAATTACTTAAAAATCATACAATGTGATTTTCTGGATTTTTGTTTTAGATTCCGTCTCTCACAGTTGAAGTGTACCTATGATAAAAATTACAGACCTCTACATGCTTTGTAAGTAGGAAAACCTGCAAAATCGGCAGTGTATCAAATACTTGTTCTCCCCACTGTATATATATTTGCGAGAAGAAGAAAAAAAACATATGGGGGATTGGAAGTGATGCAGACAATTACATTGATGGAAGTTACAATCTATCTGCTATATTAAAGCTGATCTACCAACAAAAAAAATAAAATAAAGATCTGTCAGACAGTGCCAGAGCTAATCAATAGATATTCAAATTTACTGACACATACTGCTAGAGCTTAGGTGACAGCACACACACATACACACACACACACACACACAGACACACACACATACACAGACACACACACATACACAGACACACACACACAGCGAATCATGCTCCTTTACCATACAATAATGGTCTACATTAGAGGTGACATTAAACATTGTCACACAGAGAACAAATGTAAAATATTACGTATGTAGGTCACTGTACCAAGGACGAGGACTCATAATATTGTAATAAGTAGTCCCGTGTATCTCAGTTGGTAGAGCATGGCGTTTGCAACGCCAGGGTTGTGGGTTCGATTCCCACGGGGGGCCAGTATGAAAAATGTATGCACTCACTAACTGTAAGTTGCTCTGGATAAGAGCATCTGCTAAATGACTAAAATGTTTAAAAAAAATAAGTACAGTGGCTTGCAAAAGTATTCTCCCCCCCTTGGCATTTTTCCTATATTGTTGTCTTACAACCTGGAATTTAAATGGATTTTTGGGGGGTTTGTATAATTTGATTTACACAACATGCCTATTGCAATTTACGCCTATTGCAATTTACACAACATGCCTATTGCAATTACAGCTGCAAGTACTTGGGGTATGTCTCTATAAGCTTGGCACATCTAGCCACTGTGATTTTTGCCCATTCTTCAAGGCAAAACTGCTCCAGCTCCTTCAAGTTGGATGGGTTCCGCTGGTGTACAGCAATCTTTAAGTCATACCACAGACTCTCAATTGGATTGAGGTCTGGGCTTTGACTAGGTCATTCCAAGACATTTAAATGTTTCCCCTTAAACCACTCGAGTGTTGCTTTAGCAGTATGCTTAGGGTCATTGTCCTTTTGGAAGGTGAACCTCCATCCCAGTCTCAAATCTCTGGAAGACTGAAACAGGTTTCCCTCAAGAATTTCCCCTGTATTTAGCGCCAACCATCATTCCTTCAATTCTGACCAATTTCCTAGTCCCTGCAGATTAAAAACATCCCCACAGCATGATGCTGCCACCACCATGCTTCACTGTGGGGATGGTGTTCTCGGGGTGATGAGAGGTGTTGGGTTTGCGTCAGACATAGCGTTTTCCTTGATGGCCAAAAAGCTAAATTTTCGTCTCATCTGACCAGAGTACCTTCTTCCATATGTTTGGGGAGTCTCCCACATGCCTTTTGGTGAACACCAAACGTGTTTGCTAATTTTTTTCTTTAAGCAATGGGTTTTTTCTGGCCACTCTTCCGTAAAGCCCAGCTCTGTGGAGTGTACGGCTTAAAGTGGTCCTATGGACAGATACTCCAATATCCGCTGTGGAGCTTTGCAGCTCCTTCAGGGTTATCTTATCTTTGGTCTCTTTGTTGCCTCTCTGATTAATGACCCCCTTGCCTGGTCCGTGAGTTTTTTTTTTTTGGGGGGTAGATCAGCTTAATATTGCAGATAGATTGTAACTTCCATCAATGTAATTGTCTGCATCACTTCCAATCCCCCATGTTTTTTTATATACTCCCCTTTATTACTTTTCAACCCCGCCATCCTTTCTCTACTTGGGGTAAATTAGTGAACAACAATGCCCAGGCCTCTACTTCCAGCCTATACTTACTATCTACACCTTATGGACACGATCAATTTTACAATAATTCTATTTTATTTGTTTTTGCTCCTTAACTTCTTCTACTCTCAACCTCTCTGATCATTTTCATGATGTCCATCCGGTTTGCTTCTATATGCCATATCTTTCTAACTGTGCTCTTTCCCAAAAGCTCCCAACATACAACCTACAGTGGGGAAAAAAAGTATTTAGTCAGCCACCAATTGTGCAAGTTCTCCCACTTAAAAAGATGAGAGAGGCCTGTAATTTTAATTATAGGTACACGTCAACTATGACAGACAAATTGAGCATTTTTTTCCCAGAAAATCACATTGTAGGATTTTTAATGAATTTATTTGCAAATTATGGTGGAAAATAAGTATTTGGTCACCTACAAACAAGCAAGATTTCTGGCTCTCACAGACCTGTAACTTCTTCTTTAAGAGGCTCCTCTGTCCTCCACTCGTTACCTGTATTAATGGCACCTGTTTGAACTTGTTATCAGTATAAAAGACACCTGTCCACAACCTCAAACAGTCACACTCCAAACTCCACTATGGCCAAGACCAAAGAGCTGTCAAAGGACACCAGAAACTAAATTGTAGACCTGCACCAGGCTGGGGAAGACTGAATCTGCAATAGGTAAGCAGCTTGGTTTGAAGAAATCAACTGTGGGAGCAATTATTAGGAAATGGAAGACATACAAGACCACTGATAATCTCCCTCGATCTGGGGCTCCACGCAAGATCTCACCCAGTGGGGTCAAAATTATCACAAGAACGGTGAGCAAAAATCCCAGAACCACACGGGGGACCTAGTGAATGACCTGCAGAGAGCTGGGACCAAAGTAACAAAGCCTACCATCAGTAACACACTACGCCGCCAGGGACTCAAATCCTGCAGTGCCAGATGTGTCCCCCTGCTTAAGCCAGTACATGTCCAGGCCCGTCTAAAGTTTGCTAGAGTGCATTTGGATGATCCAGAAGAGAATTGGGAGAATGTCATATGGTCAGATGAAACCAAAATTTAACTTTTTGGTAAAAACTCAACTCGTCGTGTTTGGAGGCCAAAGAATGCTGAGTTGCATCCAAAGAACACCATACCTGCTGTGAAGCATGGGGGTGGAAACATCATGCTTTGGGGCTGTTTTTCTGCAAAGGGACCAGGACGACTGATCCGTGAAAAGGAAAGAATGAATGGGGCCATGTATCGTGAGATTTTGAGTGAAAACCTCCTTCCATCAGCAAGGGCATTGAAGATTAAACGTGGCTGGGTCTTTCAGCATGACAATGATCCCAAACACACCGCCCGAGCAACGAAGGAGTGGCTTCGTAAGAAGCATTTCAAGGTCCTGGAGGGGCCTAGCCAGTCTCCAGATCTCAACCCCATAGAAAATCTTTGGAGGGAGTTGAAAGTCCGTGTTGCCCAGCGAAAGCCCCAAAACATCACTGCTCTAGAGGAGATCTGCATGGAGGAATGGGCCAAAATACCAGCAACAGTGTGTGAAAACCTTGTGAAGACTTACAGAAAACGTTTGACCTGTGTCATTGCCAACAAAGGGTATATAACAAAGTATTGAGAAACTTTTGTTATTGACCAAATACTTATTTTCCACCATAATTTGCAAATAAATTCATAAAAAATCCTACAATGTGATTTTCTGGAATTTTTTTTCTCATTTTGTCTGTCATAGTTGACGTGTACCTATGATAAAAATTACAGGCCTCTCTCATCTTTTTAAGTGGGAGAACTTGCACAATTGGTGGCTGACTAAATACTTTTTTTCCCCACTGTATATACTTATTATGGACACAGTATGCTTACATTATTAGTTATCTTGTTATTATTTATTGTTATTTGTTATTAGTCCCATCCTTCAACTCCATTCAATACCTCCCATCTATCTTTTAACACCATCCATATAGGATTTCTACATATTTCAACCGTACTGTGATGTTTTACAAAAGTTCTGAACCTTTCTATTCTCATTGCTTCTACAGATTGTGAATTAAAAATAAACATTTTTGCTAAAAGTATTATTATATTATTGATCGATTGACTATGACTTTTCAGATCACCCAGTAATGCTATCTGCAAGGTTAGCTCCAGGTAAATATTGCAATCCTTTAGCCATTCCTGGACCTGTGTCCAAAAACAAGCTACAAATGGACAGAACCAAAACAAATGATATAATGATTCTGTCTCTTCACAGCAAAATCTGCAGAGCTGGGAAGATTGTATCCCCCATTTAAATAACATTCTATTGGTAGCAAGAATTTTATATAATAATTTAAAATGAAAGATTCTAATTTTTGAATCCGGTGTCGTTTTGCGTGTCAGTTCATAAACACTATGCCATGGGATCGGTAGGTCAAAAATCTCTTCCCAACTATTTCGCAATCTATATGGGGTGGCCCTTTCTTGGCAGGTTTGTTGTGGTGCCACATTCTTTCAATTTTTTTATAATGGATTTAATGGTGCTCCGAGGGATGTTCAAAGTTTCGGATATTTTTTTATAACCCAACCCTGATCTGTACTTCTCCACAACTTTGTCCCTGACCTGTTTGGAGAGCTCCTTGGTCTTCATGGTGCCGCTTGCTTGGTGGTGCCCCTTGCTTAGTGGTGTTGCAGACTCTGGGGCCTTTCAGAACAGGTGTATATATACTAAGATCATGTGACAGATCATGTGACACTTAGATTGCACACAGGTGGACTTTATTTAACTAATTATGTGACTTATAATAATAATAATAATTATAAATAATAATAATAATAATAATAATATACTAATAATATTATGAAGGTAATTGGTTGCACCAATAAATCTTATTTAGGGGCTTCATAGCAAAGGGGGTGAATACATATGCACGCACCACTTTTCCGTTATTTATTTTTTTGCATTTTTTGAAACATTTACATTTACATTTTAGTCATTTAGCAGACGCTCTTATCCAGAGCGACTTACAGGAGCAATTAGGGTTAAGTGCCTTGCTCAAGGGCACATTTACGTCATTTAGCAGACGCTCTTATCCAGAACGACTCACAAATTGGTGCATTCACCCTATAGCCAGTGGGAAAACCACTTTACAATTTTTTTTTGGGGGGAGGGGGTAGAAGGATTTCTTTATCCTATCCCAGGTAATCCTTAAAGAGGTGGGGTTTCAAATGTCTCCGGAAGGTGGTGAGTGACTCCGCTGTCCTGGCGTCGTGAGGGAGCTTGTTCCACCATTGGGGTGCCAGAGCAGCGAACAGTTTTGACTGGGCTGAGCGGGAACTATGCTTCCGCAGAGGAAGGGTAGCCAGCAGGCCAGAGGTGGATGAACGCAATGCCCTCGTTTGGGTGTAGGGACTGATCAGAGCCCGAAGGTACAGAGGTGCCGTTCCCCTCACTGCTCCATAGGCAAGCACCATGGTCTTGTAACGGATGCGAGCTTCAACTGGAAGCCAGTGGAGTGTGCGGAGGAGGGGGGTGACGTGAGAGGTTGAACACCAGACGGGCTGCGGCATTCTGGATGAGTTGTAGGGGTTTAATGGCACAGGCAGGGAGGCCAGCCAACAGCGAGTTGCAGTAGTCCAGACGGGGAGATGACAAGTGCCTGGATTAGGACCTGTGCCGCTTCCTGTGTAAGGCAGGGTCGTACTCTCCGAATGTTGTAGAGCATGAACCTGCAGGAGCGGGTCACCGCCTTGATGTTAGCGGAGAACGACAGGGTGTTGTCCAGGGTCACGCCAAGGCTCTTCGCACTCTGGGAGGAGGGCACAACGGAGTTGTCAACCGTGATGGCGAGATCATGGAACGGGCAGTCCTTCCAGGGGAGGAAGAGCAGCTCCGTCTTGCCAGGGTTCAGCTTGAGGTGGTGATCCCGTCATCCATACTGATATGTCTGCCAGACATGCAGAGATGCGATTCGCCACCTGGTTATCAGAAGGGGGAAAGGAGAAGATTAGTTGTGTATCGTCAGCGTAGCAATGATAGGAGAGGCCATGTGAGGATATGACAGAGCCAAGTGACTTGGTGTATAGGGAGAAAAGGAGAGGGCCTAGAACTGAGCCCTGGGGGACACCAGTGGTGAGAGCACGTGGTGCGGAGACAGCTTCGCCACGCCACTTGGTAGGAGCGACCGGTCAGGTAGGACGCCATCCAGGAGTGAGCCGCGCCGGAGATGCCCAGCTCGGAGAGGGTGGAGAGGAGGATCTGATGGTTCACAGTATCAAAGGCAGCAGACAGGTCTAGAAGGACAAGAGCAGAGGAGAGAGAGTTAGCTTTAGCAGTGCGGAGAGCCTCCGTGACACAGAGAAGAGCAGTCTCAGTTGAATGACCAGTCCTGAAACCTGACTGGTTTGGATCAAGAAGGTCATTCTGAGAGAGATAGCAAGAGAGTTGGCTAAAGACGGCACGCTCAATAGTTTTGGAAAGAAAAGAAAGAAGGGATACTGGTCTGTAGTTGTTGACATCAGTGGGATCGAGTGTTGGTTTTTTTGAGAAGGGGAGCGACTCTCGCTCTCTTGAAGACGGAAGGGACATGGCCAGCGGTCAAGGATGAGTTGATCAGCGAGGTGAGGTAGGGGAGAAGGTCACCGGAGATGGTCTGGAGAAGAGAGGAGGGGATGGGGTCAAGCGGGCAGGTTGTTGGGCGGCCTGCAGTCACAAGTCGCAGGATTTTATCTGGAGAGAGGGGGAGAAAGAAGTCAAAGCATAGGGTAGGGCAGTGTGAGTAGGACCAGCAGTGTCATTAGACTTAACAAACGAGGATCGGATGTCGTCAACCTTCTTTTCAAAGTGGTTGACGAAGTTCATCCACAGAGAGAGGGGGGGATTCAGCAGGGAGGAAAAAGTGGCAAAGAGCTTCCTAGGGTTAGAGGCAGATGCTTGGAATTTAGAGTGGTAGAAAGTGGCCTTAGCAGCAGAAACAGATGAAGAAAATGTAGAGAGGAGGGAGGAAAAGATGCCAGGTCGGCAGGGAGTTTAGTTTTCTTCCATTTCCGCTCAGCTGCCCGGAGCTCTGTTCTGTGAGCTCGCAATGAGTCATCAAGCCACGGAGCTGGAGGGGAGGACCGAGCCGGCCGGGAGGATAGGGGACACAGAGAGTCAAAGGATGCAGAAAGGGAGGAGAGGAGGGTTGAGGAGGCAGAATCAGGAGATTGGAGGGAGAAGGATTGAGCAGAGGGAAGAGATGATAGGATGGAAGAGGAGAGAGTAGTGGGAGAGAGAGAGCGAAGGTTGCGGCGGCGCATTACCATCTGTGTAGGGGCAGAGTGAGTAGTGTGGGAGGAGAGCGAGAGAGAAAAGGAAACAAAGTAGTGGTCGGAGACATGGAGGGGAGTTGCAGTGAGATTAGTAGAAGAGCAGCATCTAGTAAAGATGAGGTCAAGCGTATTGCCTGCCTTGTGAGTAGGGGGGGACGGTGAGAGGGTGAGGTCAAAAGAGGAGAGGAGTGGAAAGAAGGAGGCAGAGAGAAATGAGTCAAATGTAGACATAGGGAGGTTGAAATCCCCCAAAACTGTGAGGGGTGAGCCATCCTCAGGAAAGGAACTTATCAAGGCGTCAAGCTCATTGATGAACTCTCCAAGGGAACCTGGAGGGCGATAGATGACAAGGATATTAAGCTTAAATGGGCTAGTGACTGTGACAGCATGGAATTCAAATGAGGAGATAGACAGATGGGTTAGGGAAAAATTGAGAATGTCCACTTGGGAGAGATGAGGATTCCTGTGCCACCACCCCTCTGACCAGATGCTCTCGGGGTATGCGAGAACACATGGTCAGACGAGGAGAGAGCAGTAGGAGTAGCAGTGTTTTCAGTGGTAATCCATGTTTCCGTCAGCGCCAGGAAGTCGAGGGACTGGAGGTTAGCATAGGCTGGGATGAAGTCAGCTTTGTTGGCAGCAGAACGGCAGTTCCAGAGGCTGCCTGAGACCTGGAACTCCAGGTGTGGGGTGCGTGCAGGGACCACCAGGTTAGAGAGGCAGCAGCCACGCGGTGTGGGGCGTTTGTGTAGCCTGTGCAGAGAGGAGAGAACAGGGATAGGCAGAGGCATAGTTGACAGGCTGTAGCAGAGTAGGAGTGCTGATCTAGGATCAGTTTAGCCTTGTAGCCACTCCTGTGTTCCCGAAACAAGTAATTTTTTGCATTTCACTTCACCAATTTTGACTATTTTGTGTATGTCCATTACATGAAATCCAAATAGAAATCCATTTAAATTACAGGTTGTAATGCAACAAAATAGGAAAAACGCCAAGGGGGATGAATACTTTTGCAAGGCACTGTAATCACAGTATTCCATTCATAAAGCACTTTTCACAATACACAAAATATAACATTTTTATTGAAATGAAATTGTTGTGATAGAATGAAAGCTTCCCTAAATGCACTTTGGCCCAGCTTGAACAAAAAATGTTATTATGTGCATTGGCTTCTAAATGGTAAAAATCATTCAACTATATAAAGATTCATGTGCAACAGTAGCTGAACTAAAAGAAAACAAGTACATCCTTTAGAGTAGTCAAAAAGCAGGCACAAATGCATTAAAATAAATCAAGTCTTGACAAAGCTGTAAATAGTGCATTCTGAGCATATTAGCATTGGAATAACGAGATACTCATGGTTCATCCATCCATCGACCTATTAATTCACAAGAACAAAAGACATCTGCTGGAGGGCTGTGCTTCCACCTGTCACTTCTCAATTTTTACACTACATACAAGAGCAGATAGGCTAACACTTTATTTTAATGGTACCTAATATACAATTTCCACAGATGATTATGCCAATACACATCCCTGCTCTTTATCTGTCTTTCACTCTTTCCCTTTGTCTCTCTCTTTGCTTCTCTTTCTCTCTTTTTTTTCCTCCCTCTCACCCTGTCTCCCCCTCTCTCTCTAGGGCTGGTCACTCCTGTGTTCCCGAAGTCATCTGCAATCAGCAGATCACTCCTTAAATGAATGAATTACACCGGTCTCAGCACAGCTTGATGGAGCATCTAACATCTATCCACATACCCCCTCCAGAAGAACCTCACGACCCCTCCGCCCGCTCCCCGCTCTCCCCTCCTCCCCCCCCACCCCCTAACATGCCCGGTGAGGTCCCCCTCTCCCCTGGTCTCACACGGGTCACGAGGCCTCGCTAATTGGACATCGATTGGCGGGCCCTCCGATCTTCCCGGAATATCTGGCTCACGCTAATTGAAGAATTAACTTGGGTGTGACTTCAACCTGTAGGGGGAAGAGAGAGAGAGACACAGACAAATGCTTCAACTTAAATAAATACGATAACACACACGGCAAGGGAGTGTCCTGGCAAACCATGGCTAACACATTCACATGCATGAGCGCACCCACGTACCACGCTTTACACACAGGTGTACACTTAGACAGTGAAAACGCTGAAAGGCAAAAATACACACACACCAGAGTCAAACCACAGTTCCTAAGCATTCAACCAAATGTTTGTATAACATAATGAGAAATGTTGTAGTGATGGTTACAAATTGGTTTGCAGAAACCTTTATCACAAGAGTCTTCCCATAAGATAAAAAGGAAAGGAAAGGTTAAGGGGGATACCTCGTCAGTTGTACAACTGAATGCATTTAACTGAAATGTGTCTTCCACATTTAACCCAACCCCTCTGAATCAGAGAGGTGCGGGGGGCTGCCTTAATCGACATCCACGTCATCGGCGCCCGGGGAACAGTGGGTTAACTGCCTTGCTCAGGGATAGAACGACAGATTTTTACCTTGTCAGCTCGGGCACGCACACACACACACGTACACACACACACGACAGACAGACACACATCCACCCCCCACAAGCACACTACACCAGCCTCCACATCACATCAATCACAGCTCCAGACCATAACCCCAAAAACATAGCGCTGCTGTGAGTCCATCTGAAATCATGATGGATTACAACTTCCCAAAGCAATCCCTCCGTCTGCCACCATCATTTAGCTAAAGGCATCAAACTGCCCTGGCCAATACAGGTCTTCCCTCTCTCTCTCTGGACTGGGCTCAGTCTGCAGGACCACTTTTCCTAACCATCAATGCCTGTATTCACAAAGCATCTCAGAGTAGGAGTGCTGATCTAGGATCAGTTTAGCCTTGTAGATCACAATTAGCGAAAATGTGGGGAACTGATCTTAAATCAGCACTCCTACTCTGAGATACTTTGTGAATTAGGGCCCAGCTCCCTTGCCAATCTTCCCTCTCTCTCCCTCTCTCTGTTGGCTGTCTCCAGGACCACTGTTCCTAACTATCAGATCCTCACATCATCACCCAGGAACAGGGCCTGAAACACAGAGGCATCTAGACCAGGGCTCTAAAACCCTGTTCCTGGGGAGCTACAGTAACTTCCTGTAGGTTTTCACTCCAAACCCAGTTGTAACTTACCTGATTCAGCTTATCAACTGAACGGTAGCTCTCCAGGAACAGGGTTGGAAAGCCCTAATCTAGACAACCTCAATTAAAGGACTATACATGAAAAACTATACATTACCATTTTCAAAAAACGAAAACAAAATTAAAGGCCTTTTATTACTAAATGAATAATAATAATAATCATTGATATATTTTATATAGCACTTTTAATACAGAATCTCAGTCGTTTTAATTGTTTATATATTTTTAAATTAGGGAGCTGGCAGTTCAAGGGAGATGGTCTTCCACCGCTAGGTGATGATGCAGTTCAGTAAAGGAGTAGCTTGAGTGTAGGTGGTGTCGATGGCCCAGCCAGGGAGTGAGAAACATTCGTCAGACAGGCACGCCCAGAGCTCTTCATCAGGCACCTCTGTCTCTGAAGCTCACAGCTACCTCTCCTCCCTAATAATAATATTAATTTATTACATTTGTAAAGCGCTTTCAATACACAATTATAATCTGTAAGTGCATAAAATAAAATACAAATACAAAAAGCTAATATATATATCAATTTCATAAAAGCAACAATCGAGTCTAGGTGGAAGGGTAGGCCAGCCAATAAAGACAAGTCTTAAGGCCTGCTTTAAAAGCGCCAACAGTCTGAACAGCCCTGAGATTGTCAGGAAGGGAGTTCCAAAGGCTTGGTGAGTGGGAGGAAAAGGCATGCTCCCCCATTGTTTGGAGCCAGGTCCTGGGTGCATGAAGCAGTTTGGCGTAGCTTGACTGTGGGGTGCGTGGAGGTTCATAGGGGGAGAGTAGATCAGACATGTAGGCAGGTCCGATGCCGTTTAGGGCTTTGTAGACCAGGAGGATAATTGTATAGTCAATTATTTGAGGGACAGGTAGACAATGGAGGTCAGCAAGGATAGGGGTGATGTGGGCAGACTTTTTGGTTTCTGTCAGAATCCTTGCAGCACTGTTTTGAATTAGCTGTAATTTATTAATTAAGTTTGCAGGCAGGCCCCCAAGTACTGCAATCCCATAATCAATTATGGAGAAAACGAACGGATAAGCCGTTCTGCGTCAGAATTGGTGAAAGAGGGTCTTAGGCGGGAGATGTTTTTCAGGTGAAATAATGAAATTTTACCAACGTGACTAATGTGGGCATTGAAGGAGAGAGCAGGGTCGAATTTCACACCCAGGATTGTGATGACTGAGGAGAGGGGGATGATGTGGCCATCTATGGCAGGGCGGATGCTGCAGGAGTTTGTGATCTGCTGGGGAGTTCATATCAGCATTTCCTCGGTCTTGCTGCTGTTGAGTTGGAGGAAGTTGTTCTGCATCCAAGACTTAACCTCTTCCAGACAGTTGGGCAAGGTTGACAGAGCAGATGTTGTGTCAGGCTTGGTTTTAATGTACACCTGTGTGTTGTCTGAGTAGCAGTGGAATTGGACACCGTGCTGTCTGAAAATGTATACCTTTTTTGACAGCATCCATGGGCTAGAATTTTGTATATAGAATGTATGACACCAACAAGAATTTTGAAATATAATTCTAAAATCTTCAGAATTCTGAGATTTTAGGCCAGAATACAGAATTCAAGCCAACATTCCAATCTCATTATGACTCAACAATTAGGCTAGGCTACAACCATAGAATTCAGAATTTGGCTACAACAAGTTCCAAACCAAAGAAAACAACCAGCATATCCATTCACCACACCTTAACTTCTCAAGTGTATACCTTTTTAAATCTTCATAACTAGACAGAAATCGAGGAGGAGAGGTGACACTGAAACAGGTGAGTCAGAAAATTATGTTGTGACGTCACGAGAGGCTACACAGCTTTCAGCGGGATTGCTCAAGTAGTGCAAGGAGACAAGGTTCAAACAAAACAAGGATTTTATTATAGGTCTTGGGAAATTAACGAAAATATAACAAAATTCTGTTCTCTTGTGGCTCTTTAAGGGTTAACAGTTCAGGGATGTCTCTTCCACATCCAAAATCATAATTCTCACTCGCTCAGATAACTTTTCCCCAGCCTTACTGTAGTCCACGTTGCAGCTAGTGGCCAACCCAGCAAAAAAGTCCTTCCAAATGTCTCTCACGTATTTCCACAGGTGCATATATCCAAAGGTGAGTATTTCCCAAAGGTAAGTATCTCCAAATCCTTATATTCCTCATGGAAGTGGACGTGCAGCACTCTTGTCCTCCAGAGAGCCCAGGTTGGAGACTGTGTCTCTTCCCTTCCCAAACCTTCAGCTCATCAGCTCCTCATTTGTTTCAGCTGCGTGGGAAGATTGGCCATAGAGGGGTGGAGTTCCCGACCATACCAGCAGATGGAGCCATAGCTGTCTGGGTTTGCAGCCACCTCAGGGGGATGTAACGTCCTTCCAGGACACAGCCTCTCGTGACATCACACATCCCCCTCCTCGGGACCGACGTCCTCGTCGGGGTAAAGGCAGCGAAGAAGGCATCACGCCGGAGAGGGCGTCCGCATTGCCAGACTGCTCTCTCTTCAACTCCTCCAACTCTAGGACCAGGGACTCAGCCTCCTGTTGTCTCTCCTTGAGTTTCTTACTGAACGCATCAGCCTTGGTTTTAGCAGAGTTTAGCTTCTGTTGAGCAGCTTTCAGTTCCTTCTCTCTCTCTGCCTCCGCATTCTTCATCTTGTTCTCCAACACCTTGTACTTCTCCTCTGCCTTCTTCTGGACCTCCTTACTACTGCGCAGGGTCTCCTCACACTCCTCGATGGTCCTGCGCAGCCTCTCCAGCTCCTCCTGTTGCTTAGGGAAGGAGCTCTGTTGGAGTTTAGCCTGGAGGATATCTAACTCTTCTGTCTTCATGTCTAACTGTTGCTTTAACAAACGATACCTCTCAGCGGTCCCCTTCCAGACCAGACAGTTCTTTGTCCAGATTCTGTAGCTCCGTCTCTGTGTCGGTCTGGGCACCTGCCATCCCTATCAGAGCCCGGGCGGGAGTGAGTAACTCGGAGGATTGCACCGGAGCCTTCCCAGGATGAGTCTTGCCTCTCCGTTTCCGAGGTACTCGGGTTATCCTCTCCTGAGACTCTCTCCAGAGTGGGTAAAAGGCTGGGCAGTCTCGTCCAATTAGGACAGGGACGGGGAGGGAATCAACCACCCCCGCCGTCGTGTGTATGGTTCCCCGTGTGCTGGTCATTGTAAGTTCAGTAATGGGGTATTCTCTGGTGTCCCCATGGACACAGGAAACTGGGAGGACTTTCCCGGGGTCAGACACGTTGGGCCCACCAAATCCTTACGCACCAGGGTGGCCCGGCTACCAGAATCCAGTAAGGCCTCCACATCATGGTGATTCACAGTTACCGGGCAGGTGGGGGTCGATCTGGGCCGCCATCTACGACTCCCAAGAGCGAGGCAAAACGGTGTGTGGGTGCTGAGCTGGAGGACTCCGCAGTGGGCATAGGTTCATCGGCTGGTTTCCCACACTGCCAGGAGATATGTCCCATCTCCCCACACCGGTAACACTGCTCGAGTTTCCCCCTCCTGGTGTACTCTTCTTGGACCCGCCTGGTTTCTGGCTCCCCCTGGAGCCGGGATAAGTCCTGACGTGGCTGGGTTCGAGACCTTGGGGTCCTTTGGACGGGTTCTTCCCATTTGTGGTGGGGCCGCCCTCCTGGGGTCTTTTTCGGGAAGCATTCAGCATCTCCGCTGTGGCCTGGTACTTTTCCACAGCTTCCACGGTCAGATCAGCCGTGGTCAAGGCCTGTTGACTGATGAACCGCTTTTGCCTCATAAGGCAGGGCGCGTAGGTAACGATCCACCACAACGGCCTCCACCACCGCCGCTGCTGGATTCCTCTGCGGATCCAGCCATTTCCTTGCGATTCGGACAAGTTCATGCATCTGCGCCCGAGGAGGTTGGTCTGGTTGGAAGGTCCAGCTGTGAAAGCGCTGGGCCTTACCAAACTTTGTGAGTCCATATCTGCTGAGGATCTCAGACTTCAGGGCATCATAGTCAGTAACCTGGTCAGGGCCCAGGTCCCGGACAGCATTCAGCGATTCCCCGGTTAGAAAGGGGGGCTAACAGACCAACCCACTGTTGCTTGGGCCAGGCTTCCCCTAGTGGCCGTGGCCTCAAATGCATGCAGGTATGCCTCAATGTCATCGGTAGCTCCCATCTTAGATATAAAGTCACTTGCCTTTATTGGGCGGGTGATTTTGGACCACCCTCTGTCTCTGCAACTGCAATTCCTCTGCCTTCAGAAGGTTGGCTTTCTTTTGCTCCTCCAAGAGAGCCACGCTTTGCTTGCATCTGGGCTTGCTGGCCAGCAACAAGGGCTTTCAATATGTCCTCCATTTCAGTCGGCGGGGAGCCTACGGCCAACTTGGAAAACTGGGTGATCAAACCTTCGGTATCCCTCCTCTGACATGCACTATTAACGCTGAGCGTGCCCGTATTCTCCACCATCTGTGACGTCACGAGAGGCTACACAGCTTTCAGCGGGATTGCTCAAGTAGTGCAAGGAGACAAGGTTCAAACAAAACAAGGATTTTATTATAGGTCTTGGGAAATTAACGAAAATATAACAAAATTCTGTTCTCTTGTGGCTCTTTAAGGGTTAACAGTTCAGGGATGTCTCTTCCACATCCAAAATCATAATTCTCACTCGCTCAGATAACTTTTCCCCAGCCTTACTGTAGTCCACGTTGCAGCTAGTGGCCAACCCAGCAAAAAGTCCTTCCAAATGTCTCTCACGTATTTCCACAGGTGCATATATCCAAAGGTGAGTATTTCCCAAAGGTAAGTATCTCCAAATCCTTATATTCCTCATGGAAGTGGACGTGCAGCACTCTTGTCCTCCAGAGAGCCCAGGTTGGAGACTGTGTCTCTTCCCTTCCCAAACCTTCAGCTCATCAGCTCCTCATTTGTTTCAGCTGCGTGGGAAGATTGGCCATAGAGGGGGTGGAGTTCCCGACCATACCAGCAGATGGAGCCATAGCTGTCTGGGTTTGCAGCCACCTCAGGGGGATGTAACGTCCCTCCAGGACACAGCCTCTCGTGACATCACAA
>NW_025536506.1:0-10000 GCF_020615455.1 Coregonus clupeaformis
TAGGGTTAGGGGTAACTGCTTGGTAGGGTTAGGGTTAGGGTAACTGCTTGGTAGGAGTTAGGGTTAGGGTAACTGCTTGGTAGGGTTAGGGTTAGGGTAAGTGTTGTAGTAGGGAGTTAGGGTTAGGGTAACTGTGGTAGGTTAGGGTTGGGGTAACTGAGGTGTTTCTTGGAGGTGTGGGGTGGTAACTGCTTGGTAGGGTTAGGGTTAGGAGTAACTGCTTAGTAGGGTTTAGGGTTAGGGTAACTGCTTGGTGGGTTAGGGTTAGGGTAACTGTTGGTGGGTTAGGGTTAGGGTAGCTGCTTGGTAGGGTTAGGGTTAGGGTAACTGCTTGGTAGGGTTAGGGTTAAGGTAACTGCTTGGTAGGGTTAGGTTAGGGTAACTGCTTGGTAGGGTTAGGGTTAGGGTAACTGCTAGTAGGGTTATGGGTTAGGGTAACTGCTTGGTAGGGTTAGGGTTAGGGTAACTGCTTGGTGAGTTAGGGTTAGGGTAACTGCTTGGTGGGTTAGGGTTAGGGTAACTGCTTGGTAGGGTTAGGGTTAGGGTAACTGCTTGGTAGGGTTAGGGTTAGGGTAACTGCTTGGTGGGTTAGGGTTAGGGTAACTGCTTGGTAGGGTTAGGGTTAGGGTAACTGCTTGGTAGGGTTAGGGTTAGGGTAACTGCTTGGTAGGGTTAGGGTTGGGTAACTGCTTGGTAGAGGTTAGGGTAACTGCTTGGTAGGGTTAGGGTTAGGGTAACTGCTTGGTAGGGTTAGGGTTAGGGTAACTGCTTGGTAGGGTTAGGGTTAGGGTAACTGCTTGGTAGGGTTAGGGTATGGGTAACTGCTTGGTAGGGTTAGGGTTAGGGTAACTGCTTGGTAGGGTTAGGGTTAGGGTAACTGCTTGGTAGGGTTAGGGTTAGGGTAACTGCTTGGTAGGGTTAGGGTTAGGTAACTGCTTGGTAGGGTTAGGGTTAGGGTAACTGCTTGTAGGGTTAGGGTTAGGGTAACTGCTTGGTAGGGTTAGGGTTAGGGTAACTGCTTGGTAGGGTTAGGGTTAGGGTAACTGCTTGGTAGGGTTAGGGTTAGGGTAACTGCTTGGTAGGGTTAGGGTTAGGGTAACTGCTTGGTAGGGTTAGGGTTAGGGTAACTGCTTGGTAGGGTTAGGGTTAGGGTAACTGCTTGGTAGGGTTAGGGTTAGGGTAACTGCTTGGTGGGGTTAGGGTTAGGGTAACTGCTTGGTAGGGTTAGGGTTAGGGTAACTGCTTGGTAGGGTTAGGGTTAGGGTAACTGCTTGGTAGGGTTAGGGTTAGGTAACTGCTTGGTAGGGTTAGGGTTAGGGTAACTGCTTGGTAGGGTTGAGGGTTAGGTAACTGCTTGGTAGGGTTAGGGTTAGGGTAACTGCTTGGTAGGGTTAGGGTTAGGGTAACTGCTTGGTAGGGTTAGGGTTAGGGTAACTGCTTGGTAGGGTTAGGGTTAGGGTAACTGCTTGGTAGGGTAGACGGTAGGGTTAGGGTAACTGCTTGGTAGGGTAGGGTTAGGGTAACTGCTTGGTAGGGTTAGGGTTAGGGTAACTGCTTGGTAGGGTTAGGGTTAGGGTAACTGCTTGGTAGGGTTAGGGTTAGGGTAACTGCTTGGTAGTAGGGTTAGGGTAACTGCTTGGTAGGGTTAGGGTTAGGGTAACTGCTTGGTAGGGTTAGGGTTAGGGTAACTGCTTGGTAGGGTTAGGGTTAGGGTAACTGCTTGGTAGGGTTAGGGTTAGGGTAACTGCTTGGTAGGGTTAGGGTAACTGCTTGGTAGGGTTAGGGTTAGGGTAACTGCTTGGTAGGGTTAGGGTTAGGGTAACTGCTTGGTAGGGTTAGGGTTAGGGTAACTGCTTGGTAGGGTTAGGGTTAGGGTAACTGCTTGGTAGGGTTAGGGTTAGGGTAACTGCTTGGTAGGGTTAGGGTTAGGGTAACTGCTTGGTAGGGTTAGGGTTAGGGTAACTGCTTGGTAGGGTTAGGGTTAGGGTAACTGCTTGGTAGGGTTAGGGTTAGGGTAACTGCTTGGTAGGGTTTGGGTTAGGGTAACTGCTTGGTAGGGTTAGGGTTAGGGTAACTGCTTGGTAGGGTTAGGGTTAGGGTAACTGCTTGGTAGGGTTAGGGTTAGGGTAACTGCTTGGTAGGGTTAGGGTTAGGGTAACTGCTTGGTAGGGTTAGGGTTAGGGTAACTGCTTGGTAGGGTTAGGGTTAGGGTAACTGCTTGGTAGGGTTAGGGTTAGGGTAACTGCTTGGTAGGGTTAGGGTTAGGGTAACTGCTTGGTAGGGTTAGGGTTAGGGTAACTGCTTGGTAGGGTTAGGGTTAGGGTAACTGCTTGGTAGGGTTAGGGTTAGGGTAACTGCTTGGTAGGGTTAGGGTTAGGGTAACTGCTTGGTAGGGTTAGGGTTAGGGTAACTGCTTGGTAGGGTTAGGGTTAGGGTAACTGCTTGGTAGGGTTAGGGTTAGGGTAACTGCTTGGTAGGGTTAGGGTTAGGGTAACTGCTTGGTAGGGTTAGGGTTAGGGTAACTGCTTGGTAGGGTTAGGGTTAGGGTAACTGCTTGGTAGGGTTAGGGTTAGGGTAACTGCTTGGTAGGGTTAGGGTTAGGGTAACTGCTTGGTAGGGTTAGGGTTAGGGTAACTGCTTGGTAGGGTTAGGGTTAGGGTAACTGCTTGGTAGGGTTAGGGTAACTGCTTGGTAGGGTTAGGGTTAGGGTAACTGCTTGGTAGGGTTAGGGTTAGGGGTAACTGCTTGGTAGGGTTAGGGTAACTGCTTGGTAGGGTTAGGGTTAGGGTAACTGCTTGGTAGGGTTAGGGTTAGGGTAACTGCTTGGTAGGGTTAGGGTTAGGGTAACTGCTTGGTAGGGTTAGGGTTAGGGTAACTGCTTGGTAGGGTTAGGGTTAGGGTAACTGCTTGGTAGGGTTAGGGTTAGGGTAACTGCTTGGTAGGGTTAGGGTTAGGGTAACTGCTTGGTAGGGTTAGGGTAACTGCTTGGTAGGGTTAGGGTTAGGGTAACTGCTTGGTAGGGTTAGGGTTAGGGTAACTGCTTGGTAGGGTTAGGGTTAGGGTAACTGCTTGGTAGGGTTAGGGTTAGGGTAACTGCTTGGTAGGGTTAGGGTTAGGGTAACTGCTTGGTAGGGTTAGGGTTAGGGTAACTGCTTGGTAGGGTTAGGGTTAGGGTAACTGCTTGGTAGGGTTAGGGTTAGGGTAACTGCTTGGTAGGGTTAGGGTTAGGGTAACTGCTTGGTAGGGTTAGGGTTAGGGTAACTGCTTGGTAGGGTTAGGGTTAGGGTAACTGCTTGGTAGGGTTAGGGTTAGGGTAACTGCTTGGTAGGGTTAGGGTTAGGGTAACTGCTTGGTAGGGTTAGGGTTAGGGTAACTGCTTGGTAGGGTTAGGGTTAGGGTAACTGCTTGGTAGGGTTAGGGTTAGGGTAACTGCTTGGTAGGGTTAGGGTAACTGCTTGGTAGGGTTAGGGTAACTGCTTGGTAGGGTTAGGGTTAGGGTAACTGCTTGGTAGGGTTAGGGTTAGGGTAACTGCTTGGTAGGGTTAGGGTTAGGGTAACTGCTTGGTAGGGTTAGGGTTAGGGTAACTGCTTGGTAGGGTTAGGGTTAGGGTAACTGCTTGGTAGGGTTAGGGTTAGGGTAACTGCTTGGTAGGGTTAGGGTTAGGGTAACTGCTTGGTAGGGTTAGGGTTAGGGTAACTGCTTGGTAGGGTTAGGGTAACTGCTTGGTAGGGTTAGGGTTAGGGTAACTGCTTGGTGGGTTAGGTTAGGGTAACTGCTTGGTAGGGTTAGGGTTAGGGTAACTGCTTGGTAGGGTTAGGGTTAGGGTAACTGCTTGGTAGGGTTTGGGTTAGGGTAACTGCTTGGTAGGGTTAGGGTTAGGGTAACTGCTTGGTAGGGTTAGGGTTAGGGTAACTGCTTGGGAGGGTTAGGGTTAGGGTAACTGCTTGGTAGGGTTAGGGTTAGGGTAACTGCTTGATAGGGTTAGGGTTAGGGTAACTGCTTGGTAGGGTTAGGGTAACTGCTTGGTAGGGTTAGGGTTAGGGTAACTGCTTGGTAGGGTTAGGGTTAGGGTAACTGCTTGGTAGTGTTAGGGTAACTGCTTGGTAGGGTTAGGGTTAGGGTAACTGCTTGGTAGGGTTAGGGTTAGGGTAACTGCTTGGTAGGGTTAGGGTTAGGGTAACTGCTTGGTAGGGTTAGGGTTAGGGTTACTGCTTGGTAGGGGTTAGGGTAACTGCTTGGTAGGGTTAGGGTTAGGGTAACTGCTTGGTAGGGTTAGGGTTAGGGTAACTGCTTGGTAGGGTTAGGGTTAGGGTAACTGCTTGGTAGGGTTAGGGTTAGGGTAACTGCTTGGTAGGGTTAGGGTTAGGGTAACTGCTTGGTAGGGTTAGGGTTAGGGTAACTGCTTGGTAGGGTTAGGGTTAGGGTAACTGCTTGGTAGGGTTAGGGTAACTGCTTGGTAGGGTTAGGGTAACTGCTTGGTAGGGTTAGGGTTAGGGTAACTGCTTGGTAGGGTTAGGGTTAGGGTAACTGCTTGGTAGGGTTAGGGTTAGGGTAACTGCTTGGTAGGGTTAGGGTTAGGGTAACTGCTTGGTAGGGTTAGGGTAACTGCTTGGTAGGGTTAGGGTTAGGGTAACTGCTTGGTAGGGTTAGGGTTAGGGTAACTGCTTGGTAGGGTTAGGGTTAGGGTAACTGCTTGGTAGGGTTAGGGTTAGGGTAACTGCTTGGTAGGGTTAGGGTTAGGGTAACTGCTTGGTAGGGTTAGGGTTAGGGTAACTGCTTGGTAGGGTTAGGGTTAGGGTAACTGCTTGGTAGGGTTAGGGTTAGGGTAACTGCTTGGTAGGGTTAGGGTAACTGCTTGGTAGGGTTAGGGTTAGGGTAACTGCTTGGTAGGGTTAGGGTTAGGGTAACTGCTTGGTAGGGTTAGGGTTAGGGTAACTGCTTGGTAGGGTTAGGGTTAGGGTAACTGCTTGGTAGGGTTAGGGTTAGGGTAACTGCTTGGTAGGGTTAGGGTTAGGGTAACTGCTTGGTAGGGTTAGGGTTAGGGTAACTGCTTGTTACAGTCATCTGCTGAGAGGTAAAGGCCTTTGCAGACTATACAATTTTAGCTGTCTTATGGCACGATTTTGCTGTCCCAGACAACATTTCCACATTGTGGGCCAATTCTTAGGTCGAAAACGATTGTCGTACATATTGGTACGTTCAGTATGACAGGGTCTAGGTCTGCTGATTACGTTCCACCATGTCTTGGCTCCTTGTTCAGTATGACAGGGTCTAGGTCTGCTGATTAAAAGCCAATATGTCTTGGCTCCTTGTTCAGTGTGACAGGGTCTTTGTTTGATGATTAAGTTCCACCATGTCTTGGCTCCTTGTTCAATGTGACAGGGTCTAGGTCTGCTGATTAAGTACCATAACGTCTTGGCTCCTTGTTCAGTGTGACAGGGTCTAGGTCTGCTGATTAAGTTCCACCATGTCTTGGCTCCTTGTTCAATGTGACAGTGTTTTTGTCTGATGATTAAGTTCCACCATGTCTTGGCTCCTTGTTCAGTGTGACAGGGTCTAGGTCTGCTGATTAACTACCATAACGTCTTGGCTCCTTGTTCAGTGTGACAGGGTCTAGGTCTGCTGATTAAGTAACACTACATCTTGGCTCCTTGTTCAGTGTGACAGGGTCTAGGTCTGCTGATTAAGTAACACTACGTCTTGGCTCCTTGTTCAGTGTGACAGGGTCTAGGTCTGCTGATTAAGTGCCACTATGTCTTGGCTCCTTGTTCAGTGTGACAGGGTCTAGGTCTGAAGATTAAGTAACACTATGTCTTGGCTCCTTGTTCAAGATTGCGTAGTAGTGCAGTCCTGTTTTTGTCGTGTGTCTGTAAATAGCTTGTAAATACCCAGTTTTTTATTTATTTTTCGTACATATTTTCCTATCAGACTTTTCATCCTTCTACTAAATATACTTTCCTGCAACCCGCCTCACTCAATTTGGAACAGATTCTATTATTGACTTACCTTTTATCTAGAATCTCCAGTTGAAACTAGCTAGCCAGCTAACTAGCTACTTGCTATTAGCCACAGTTGCTATTTCACCCAGAACACTGGATTTTCTGCCGGAATAATTTAATCACTGGACATTAATCACCGGATCGCAACTAGCTAGCCGCAACCGAATGGATGTTGCTGTTTGGCTAATCACCACTGCCCCCGATGCAAGCACCAGTTAGCCTCGAGCTAGCCTAGAGCCAGGCTCATATCCCGGCTATCTACCTCTAGGTCTACCGGACGGGAGTAGCCAGCTAACTAGCTACTTGCTATCAGCTACCGTTAGCGGTTTTTCACCATTGTCCGTGGCCTGCACCACCCACCAGCCAGCTCTAGTCTGGACTATTATTCGGCCAGTCTGCACTGTCTGCACAGCGCGTTATCGACCCAGAACATATCAGTTTTTCTGCCGTAATCACTGAATCACTGGACCTTTAACTCCGGATTTATCGCTGCCAGCTAGCTGCAACAAAATGGACGTTGAGGTCTGGCTAATCATCCTGAGCTAGGCCCATCTCCCATCTCCCATCTCCTGGCTATCTACCTCTCTGTCAACCGGACGGGACCACCTAGTGTTGACACGGAGCCCAGCCGATCCTACACGACTGGTCTGCCGACGAAATCGTCTGATGAGGTAGATTTTACAACAGGCTTCCCGTTACGACGTCGACCACGAAGATTCCATCTGCTAGCCCCGGCCTGCTAGCACACGCTAGCCGTGCCCTCTTGCTCGCTAGTGCTTTAGCAGCCCCGAACTACCTCCGAACTATCCTATTGCTGTTCACCGGACCTTATGATAACTCAGCTATACAGCTGATGTCTGCTGGACTGTTCCTTTTTACGGTACTGCATCCTGTTTATGTTTAGCCTCAGCCCAAACTGTGTCGTCATTACCAGCTGTTGTCTTAGCTCTCTCAAATTTTACCTGTGATTGCTTTATGCCTCTCTCCCTTGTCAATATGGTTAGCTTATTGTTGTTTCGGTTATTTCTAATTGTACTATTTCACTGTAGATCCCCCAGCCCAGCTAAACCTGCCTTAGATAGCTCCTTTGTCCCACCCCCCACACACGTGGAGACCGGCTCAATCGGTGACTCCAGTGATGCTATGTCTTTCATTGTTACCCAACGCTTAGGTTTACCTCCACTTTACTCATATCCTTCCATATCCTTGTCTGTACATAATGCCCTGAATCTTTTCTACAACGCCCCGGAAATCTGCCCCTTTTATTCTCTGTACCCAACGCACTAGAAGACCAGTTCTTAAAGCCTTTAGCCGTATCCTTATTCTACTCCTCCTCTGTTCCTCTGGTGATGTAGAGGTTAACCCAGGCCCTGTAGCCCCCAGTATCACTCCTACTCCCCAGGCGCTATCATTTGTTGACTTCTTTAATCCAAAAGTCTTGGTTTCTTGCACGTAAATATCAGAAGTCTACTTCCTAAGTTTGAGTTATTCACTGCGTTAGCACACTCCGCCAACCCTGATGTTCTAGCAGTGTCTGAATCCTGGCTTAGGAAGGCCACCAAAAATTCTGAAATTTCCATCCCCAACTATAACATTTTCCGTCTAGATAGAACTGCCAAAGGGGGAGGAGTTGCAATCTACTGTAGAGATAGCCTGCAGAGCTCTATCATACTATCCAGGTCTGTGCCCAAACAGTTTGAGCTTCTACTTCTAAAAATCCACCTTTCCAGAAATAAGTCTCTCACTGTTGCCGCTTGCTACAGACCCCCCTCAGCCCCCAGCTGTGACCTGGATACCATATGTGAATTGATTGCCCCCATTTATCCTCAGAGTTCGTATTGCTTGGTGACCTAAATTGGGATATGCTTAACACCCCGGCCATCCTACAATCCAAACTAGATGCCCTCAATCTCACACAAATTATCAACGAACCTACAAGGTACAACCCTAAATCCGTAAACATGGGTACCCTCATAGATATCATCCTGACTAACTTACCCTCTAAATACACCTCCGCTGTCTTCAACCAGGATCTCAGCGATCACTGCCTTATTGCCTGCGTCCGTAACGGGTCCGCGGTCAAACGACCACCCCTCATCACTGTCAAACGCTCCCTAAAACACTTTAGCGAGCAGGCCTTCCCTAATTGACCTGGCCCAGGTATCCTGGATGGATATAGATCTCATTCCGTCAGTAGAGGATGCCTGGTTGTTCTTTAAAAGTAATTTCCTCTCAATCTTAAATAAACATGCCCCATTAAAAAAATACAGAACTAAGAACAGATATAGCCCCTGGTTCTCCTCAGACTTGACTGCCCTTGACCAGCACAAAAACATCCTGTGGCATACTGCATTAGCATCAAATAGCCCCCGCGATATGCAACTTTTCAGGGAAGTTAGGAACCAATATACACAAGCAGTCAGGAAAGCAAAGGCTAACTTTTTCAAACAGAAATTTGCATCCTGTAGCACTAACTCCAAAAAGTTTTGGGACACTGTAAAGTCCATGGAGAATAAGAGCACTTCCTCCCAGCTGCCCACTGCACTGAGGCTAGGAAACACTATCACCACCGATAAATCTACAATAATCGCGAATTTCAACAAGCATTTTGCTACGGCTGGCCATGCTTTCCACCTGGCTACCACTACCCCGGCCACCAACTCTGCACCCTCCGCTGCAACTTGCCCATGCCACCCCCCGCTTCTCCTTCACACAAATTCAGACAGCTGATGTTCTGAAAGAGCTGCAAAATCTGGACCCCTACAAATCAGCTGGGCTAGACAATCTGGACCCTTTCTTTCTAAAACTAGCCGCCGAAATTGTCGCAACCCCCTATTACTAGCCTGTTCAACCTCTCTTTCGTAATGTCTGAGATCCCCAGAGATTGAAAGCTGCCACGGTCATCCCCCTCTTCAAAGGGGGTGACACTCTAGATCCAAACTGTTACAGACCTATATCCTTCCTGCCCTGCCTTTCGAAAGTTTTTGAAAGCCAAGTTAACAAACAGATCACCGACCATTTCGAATCCCACCGTACGTACTCCCGCTATGAAATCCGGTTTCGAGCTAGTCATGGGTGCACTTCAGCCATGCTCAAGGTCCTAAACGATATTATAACCGCGATCGATAATAGACAGTACTGTGCAGCCGTCTTCATCGACCTGGCCAAGGCTTTCGACTCTGTCAACCACCGCATTCTTATTGGCATACTAAATAGCCTTGGTTTCTCAAATGACTGCCTCGCCTGGTTCACCAACTACTTCTCAGAAAGAGTTCAATGTGTGAAATCGGAGGGCCTGTTGTCTGGACCTATGGCAGTCTCTATGGGGGGTGCCACAGGGTTCAATTCTTGGGCCGACTCTTTTCTCCGTGTATATCAGTGATGTCGCTCTTGCTGCTGGTGACTCTCAGATCCACCTCTACACAGACAACACCATTTTGTATACATCTGGCCCTTCATTGGACACTGTGTTAACAAACCTCCAAACGAGCTTCAATGCCATACAACACTCCTTCAGTAGCCTCCAACTGCTCTTAAACACTAGTAAAAACTAAATGCATGCTCTTCAATCGAACGCTGCTGGCACCCGCCCACCCGACTAGAATCACCACTCTCGACGGGTCTGACCTAGAGTATGTGGACAACTACAAATACCTAGGTGTCTGGTTAGACTGTAAACTCTCCTTCCAGACTCACATTAAGAATCTCCAATCCCAAATTAAATCTAGAATCGGCTTCCTATTTCGCAACAAAGCCTCCTTCACTCATGCTGCCAAACATGCCCTCGTAAAACTGACTATCCTACCGATCCTTGACTTCGGCGATGTCATTTGCAAAATAGCCTCCAACACTCTACTCAGCAAATTGGATGTAGTCTATCACAGTGCCATCCGTTTTGTCTCCAAAGCCCCATACACTACCCACCACTGTGACCTGTACGCTCTTGTTGGCTGGTCCTTTACATAAAAATAAAAAAAACATTTTAGTCATTTTGCAGACG
>NW_025536506.1:27500-40000 GCF_020615455.1 Coregonus clupeaformis
TGTAACCTCTGTCTCCTGCAGTGTGTGTTGCAGGGTGTGTAGTGTGTAACCTCTCTCCTGTAGTGTGTGTTGCAGGGTGTGTAGTGTGTAACCCTCTCTCCTGTAGTGTGTGTTGCAGGGTGTGTGTAGTGTAACCTCTCTCCTGCATGTGTGTGTTGCAGGTGTGTAGTGTGTAACCTCTCTCCTGTAGTGTGTGTTGCAGGGTGTGTAGTGTGTAACCTCTCTCCTGCAGTGTGTGTTGCAGGGTGTGTAGTGTGTAACCTCTCTCCTGTGGTGTGTGTTGCAGGGTGTGTAGTGTGTAACCTCTCTCCTGCAGTGTGTGTTGCAGGGTGTGTAGTGTGTAACCTCTCTCCTGCAGTGTGTGTTGCAGGGTGTGTGTGTGTAACCTCTCTCTCCTGCAGTGTGTGTTGCAGGGTGTGTAGTGTGTAACCTCTCTCCTGTAGTGTGTGTTGCAGGGTGTGTAGTGTGTAACCTCTCTCCTGCAGTGTGTGTTGCAGGGTGTGTAGTGTGTAACCTCTCTCCTGTAGTGTGTGTTGCAGGGTGTGTAGTGTGTAACCTCTCTCCTGCGGTGTGTGTTGCAGGGTGTGTAGTGTGTAACCTCTCTCCTGCAGTGTGTGTTGCAGGGTGTGTGTGTGTAACCTCTCTCTCCTGCAGTGTGTGTTGCAGGGTGTGTGTAGTGTGTAACCTCTCTCCTGTAGTGTGTGTTGCAGGGTGTGTGTAGTGTAACCTCTCTCTCCTGTATGTGTGTGTTGCAGGGTGTGTAGTGTAACCTCTCTCCTGCAGTGTGTGTTGCAGGGTGTGTAGTGTGTAACCTCTCTCCTGCAGTGTGTGTTGCAGGGGTGTGTAGTGTAACCTCTCTCTCCTGCAGTGTGTGTTGCAGGGTGTGTAGTGTGTAACCTCTCTCTCCTGCAGTGTTTGTTGCAGGGTGTGTGTAGTGTAACCTCTCTCTCCTGTAGTGTGTGTTGCAGGGTGTGTGTTGTGTAACCTCTCTCTCCTGTAGTGTGTGTTGCAGGGTGTGTAGTGTAACCTCTCTCTCCTGCAGTGTGTGTTGCAGGGTGTGTGTAGTGTAACCTCTCTCTCCTGCAGTGTGTGTTGCAGGGTGTGTAGTGTAAACCTCTCTCTCCTGCAGTGTGTGTTGCAGGGTGTGTGTAGTGTAATCTCTCTCTCCTGCAGTGTGTGTTGCAGGGTGTGTGTAGTGTAACCTCTCTCCTGCAGTGTGTGTTGCAGGGTGTAGTGTGTAACCTCTCTCTCCTGCAGTGTGTGTTGCAGGGTGTGTGTAGTGTAACCTCTCTCTCCTGTAGTGTGTGTTGCAGGGTGTGTGTAGTGTAACCTCTCTCTCCTGTAGTGTGTGTTGCAGGGTGTGTAGTGTAACCTCTCTCTCCTGCAGTGTGTGTTGCAGGGTGTGTGTAGTGTAACCTCTCTCTCCTGCAGTGTGTGTTGCAGGGTGTGTAGTGTAACCTCTCTCTCCTGCATGTGTGTGTTGCAGGGTGTGTTGTGTAACCTGTCTCTCCTGCAGTGTGTGTTGCAGGGTGTGTGTAGTGTAACCTCTCTCTTGCAGTGTTTGCAGGGTGTGTGTAGTGTGTAACCTCTCTCTCCTGCAGTGTGTGTTGCAGGGTGTGTGTAGTGTAACCTCTCTCCTATAGTGTGTGTTGCAGGGTGTGTGTAGTGTAACCTCTCTCTCCTGTAGTGTGTGTTGCAGGGTGTGTAGTGTAACCTCTCTCTCCTGCAGTGTGTGTTGCAGGGTGTGTAGTGTGTAACCTCTCTCTCCTGCAGTGTGTGTTGCAGGGTGTGTAGTGTGTAACCTCTCTCTCCTGCAGTGTGTGTTGCAGGGTGTGTAGTGTGTAACCTCTCTCTCCTGCAGTGTGTGTTGCAGGGTGTGTAGTGTGTAACCTCTCTCTCCTGCAGTGTGTGTTGCAGGGTGTTTGTAGTGTAACCTCTCTCTCCTGCAGTGTGTGTTGCAGGGTGTGTGTAGTGTAACCTCTCTCTCCTGCAGTGTGTGTTGCAGGGTGTGTAGTGTAACCTCTCTCTCCTGCAGTGTGTGTTGCAGGGTGTGTAGTGTAACCTCTCTCTCCTGCAGTGTGTGTTGCAGGGTGTTTAGTGTAACCTCTCTCTCCTGCAGGTGTGTTGCAGGGTGTGTAGTGTAACCTCTCTCTCCTGCAGTGTGTGTTGCAGGGTGTGTAGTGTGTAACCTCTCCCCTCGCAGTGTGTGTTGCAGGGTGTGTGTAGTGTAACCTCTCTCTCCTGCAGTGTGTGTTGCAGGGTGTGTAGTGTAACCTCTCTCTCCTGCAGTGTGTGTTGCAGGGTGTGTGTAGTGTAACCTCTCTCTCCTGCAGTGTGTGTTGCAGGGTGTGTGTAGTGTAACCTCACTCTCCTGTAGTGTGTGTTGCAGGGTGGGTAGTGTGTAACCTCTCTCTCCTGCAGTGTTTGTTGCAGGGTGTGTAGTGTAACCTCTCTCTCCTGCAGTGTGAGTTGCAGGGTGTGTGTAGTGTAACCTCTCTCTCCTGCAGTGTGTGTTGCAGGGTGTGTAGTGTAACCTCTCTCTCCTGTAGTGTGTGTTGAAGGGTGTGTAGTGTAACCTCTCTCTCCTGCAGTGTGTGTTGCAGGGTGTGTAGTGTAACCTCTCTCTCCTGTAGTGTGTGTTGAAGGGTGTGTAGTGTAACCTCTCTCTCCTGCAGTGTGTGTTGCAGGGTGTGTAGTGTAACCTCTCTCTCCTGCAGTGTGTGTTGCAGGGTGTGTGTAGTGTAAACTCTCTCTCCTGCAGTGTGTGTTGCAGGGTGTGTGTAGTGTAACCTCTCTCCTGCAGTGTGTTGCAGGGTGTTTAGTGTAACCTCTCTCTCCTGCAGTGTGTGTTGCAGGGGTGTGTAGTGTAACCTCTCTCTCCTGCAGTGTGTGTTGCAGGGTGTGTAGTGTAACCTCTCTCTCCTGTAGTGTGTGTTGCAGGGTGTGTGTAGTGTAACCTCTCTCTCCTGCAGTGTGTGTTGCAGGGGTGTGTGTAGTGTAACCTCTCTCTCCCGCAGTGTGTGTTGCAGGTGTGTGTGTAGTGTAACCTCTCTCTCCTGCAGTGTGTGTTGCAGGGTGTGTGTAGTGTAACCTCTCTCTCCTGCAGTGTGTGTTGCAGGGTGTGTGTAGTGTAACCTTTCTCTCCTGTAGTGTGTGTTGAAGGGTGTGTGTAGTGTAACCTCTCTCTCCTGCAGTGTGTGTTGCAGGGTGTGTGTAGTGTAACCTCTCTCTCCTGTAGTGTGTGTTGCAGGGTGTGTGTAGTGTGTAACCTCTCTCTCCTGCAGTGTGTGTTGCAGGGTGTGTGTAGTGTAACCTCTCTCTCCTGCAGTGTGTGTTGCAGGGTGTGTGTAGTGTAACCTCTCTCTCCTGCAGTGTGTGTTGCAGGGTGTGTGTAGGTGTGTAACCTCTCTCTCCTGCAGTGTGTGTTGCAGGGTGTGTAGTGTAACCTCTCTCTCCTACAGTGTGTGTGTTGCAGGGTGTGTAGTGTAACCTCTCTCTCTCCTGCAGTGTGTGTTACAGGGTGTGTAGTGTAACCTCTCTCTCCTGCAGTGTGTGTTGCAGGGTGTGTGTAGTGTAACCTCTCTCTCCTGCATTGTGTGTTGCAGGGTGTGTGTAGTGTAACCTCTCTCTCCTGTAGTGTGTGTTGCAGGGTGTGTAGTGTGTAACCTCTCTCTCCTGCATTGTGTGTTGCAGGGTGTGTGTAGTGTAACCTCTCTCTCCTGCAGTGTGTGTTGCAGGGTGTGTGTAGTGTGTAACCTCTCTCTCCTGCAGTGTGTGTTGCAGGGTGTGTGTAGTGTAACCTCTCTCTCCTGCAGGTGTGTGTTGCAGGGGTGTGTGTAGTGTAACCTCTCTCTCTCCTGCAGTGTGTGTTGCAGGTGTGTGTGTAGTGTAACCTCTCTCTCCTGCAGTGTGTGTTGCAGGGTGTGTGTAGTGTAACCTCTCTCTCCTGCAGTGTGTGTTGCAGGGTGTGTGTAGTGTAACCTCTCTCTCCTGTAGTGTGTGTTGCAGGGTGTGTGTAGTGTAACCTCCTCTCTCTCCTGCAGTGTGTGTTGCAGGGTGTGTAGTGTAACCTCTCTCTCCTGCAGTGTGTGTTGCAGGGTGTGTGTGGTGTAACCTCTCTCTCCTGCAGTGTGTGTTGCAGGTGTGTGTAGTGTGTAACCTCTCTCTCCTGCAGTGTGTGTTGCAGGGTGTGTGTAGTGTGTAACCTCTCTCTCCTGCAGTGTGTGTTGCAGGGTGTGTGTAGTGTGTAACCTCTCTCTCCTGCAGTGTGTGTTGCAGGGTGTGTGTAGTGTAACCTCTCTCTCCTGCAGTGTGTGTTGCAGGGTGTGTAGTGTGTAACCTCTCTCCTGCAGTGTGTGTTGCAGGGTGTGTAAAGTGTAACCTCTCTCTCCTGCAGTGTGTGTTGCAGGGTGTGTAGTGTGTAACCTCTCTCTCTCCTGCAGTGTGTGTTGCAGGGTGTGTAGTGTGTAACCTCTCTCTCCTGTAGTGTGTGTTGCAGGGTGTGTAGTGTGTAACTTCTCTCCTGTAGTGTGTGTTGCAGGGTGTGTAGTGTAACCTCTCTCCTGCAGTGTGTGTTGCAGGGTGTGTGTAGTGTAACCCTCTCTCCTGCAGTGTGTGTTGCAGGGTGTGTGTAGTGTAACCTCTCTCTCCTGCAGTGTGTATTGCAGGGTGTGTGTGTGTAACCCTCTCCTGTAGTGTGTATTGCAGGGTGTGTGTAGTGTAACCTCTCTCTCCTGCAGTGTGTGTTGCAGGGTGTGTAGTGTAACCCTCTCTCTCCTGCAGTGTGTGTTGCAGGGTGTGTGTAGTGTAACCTCTCTCTCCTGCAGTGTGTGTTGCAGGGTGTGTGTAGTGTAACCTCTCTCTCCTGCAGTGTGTGTTGCAGGGTGTGTGTGTGTAACCTCTCTCCTGTAGTGTGTGTTGCAGGGTGTGTGTGTGTAACCTCTCTCCTGTAGTGTGTGTTGCAGGGTGTGTAGTGTGTAACCTCTCTCCTGTAGTGTGTGTTGCAGGGTGTGTAGTGTAACCTCTCTCCTGTAGTGTGTGTTGCAGGGTGTGTGTGTGTAACCTCTCTCCTGTAGTGTGTGTTGCAGGGTGTGTAGTGTGACCTCTCTCCTGTAGTGTGTGTTGCAGGGTGTGTAGTGTAACCTCTGTCTCCTGCAGTGTGTGTTGCAGGGTGTGTAGTGTGTAACCTCTCTCCTGCAGTGTGTGTTGCAGGGTGTGTAGTGTGTAACCTCTCTCCTGTAGTGTGTGTTGCAGGGTGTGTAGTGTGTAACCTCTCTCCTGGAGTGTGTGTGTTGCAGGGTGTGTAGTGTGTAACCTCTCTCCTGCAGTGTGTGTTGCAGGGTGTGTAGTGTGTAACCTCTCTCTCCTGTAGTGTGTGTTGCAGGGTGTGTGTGTAACCTCTGTCTCCTGCAGTGTGTGTTGCAGGGTGTGTAGTGTGTAACCTCTCTCCTGTAGTGTGTGTTGCAGGGTGTGTAGTGTGTAACCTCTCTCCTGTAGTGTGTGTTGCAGGGTGTGTAGTGTGTAACCTCTCTCCTGTAGTGTGTGTTGCAGGGTGTGTAGTGTGTAACCTCTCTCCTGTAGTGTGTGTTGCAGGGTGTGTAGTGTGTAACCTCTCTCCTGTAGTGTGTGTTGCAGGGTGTGTAGTGTGTAACCTCTCTCCTGTAGTGTGTGTTGCAGGGTGTGTAGT
Organism: Coregonus clupeaformis; assembly: GCF_020615455.1. Classification (NCBI taxonomy): domain Eukaryota; kingdom Metazoa; phylum Chordata; class Actinopteri; order Salmoniformes; family Salmonidae; genus Coregonus; species Coregonus clupeaformis. Next base: position 33,187 of record NW_025536506.1, read on the forward strand.
GTGTAACCTCTCTCTCCTGTAGTGTGTGTTGCAGGGTGTGTGTGTGTAACCTCTCTCCTGCAGTGTGTGTTGCAGGGTGTGTAGTGTGTAACCTCTCTCCTGTAGTGTGTGTTGCAGGGTGTGTAGTGTGTAACCTCTCTCCTGTAGTGTGTGTTGCAGGGTGTGTAGTGTGTAACCTCTCTCCTGTAGTGTGTGTTGCAGGGTGTGTAGTGTGTAACCTCTCTCCTGTAGTGTGTGTTGCAGGGTGTGTAGTGTGTAACCTCTCTCCTGTAGTGTGTGTTGCAGGGTGTGTAGTGTGTAACCTCTCTCCTGGAGTGTGTGTTGCAGGGTGTGTAGTGTGTAACCTCTCTCCTGCAGTGTGTGTTGCAGGGTGTGTAGTGTGTAACCTCTCTCTCCTGTAGTGTGTGTTGCAGGGTGTGTGTAGTGTAACCTCTGTCTCCTGCAGTGTGTGTTGCAGGGTGTGTAGTGTGTAACCTCTCTCCTGTAGTGTGTGTTGCAGGGTGTGTAGTGTGTAACCTCTCTCCTGTAGTGTGTGTGTTGCAGGGTGTGTAGTGTGTAACCTCTCTCCTGTAGTGTGTGTTGCAGGGTGTGTAGTGTGTAACCTCTCTCCTGTGATGTGTGTGTTGCAGGGTGTGTAGTGTGTAACCTCTCTCCTGTAGTGTGTGTTGCAGGGTGTGTAGTGTGTAACCTCTCTCCTGTAGTGTGTGTTGCAGGGTGTGTAGTGTGTAACCTCTCTCTCCTGTAGTGTGTGTTGCATGGTGTTTGTAGTGTAACCTCTGTCTCCTGCAAGTGTGTGTTGCAGGGTGTGTAGTGTGTAACCTCTCTCCTGTAGTGTGTGTTGCAGGGTGTGTAGTGTGTAACCTCTCTCCTGTAGTGTGTTGCAGGGTGTGTAGTGTGTAACCCTCTCCTGTAGTGTGTGTTGCAGGGTGTGTAGTGTGTAACCTCTCTCCTGTAGTGTGTTGCAGGGTGTGTAGTGTGTAACCTCTCTCCTGTAGTGTGTGTTGCAGGGTGTGTAGTGTGTAACCTCTCTCCTGTAGTGTGTGTTGCAGGGTGTGTAGTGTGTAACCTCTCTCCTTTAGTGTGTGTTGCAGGGTGTGTAGTGTGTAACCTCTCTCTCCTGCAGTGTGTGTTGCAGGGTGTGTAGTGTGTAACCCTCTCCTGCAGTGTGTGTTGCAGGGTTTGTAGTGTGTAACCTCTCTCCTGTAGTGTGTGTTGCAGGGTGTGTAGTGTGTAACCTCTCTCCTGTAGTGTGTGTTGCAGGGTGTGTAGTGTGTAACCCTCTCTCCTGCAGTGTGTGTTGCAGGGTGTGTAGTGTGTAACCTCTCTCCTGTAGTGTGTGTTGCAGGGTGTGTGTGTAACCTCTCTCCTGCAGTGTGTGTTGCAGGGTGTGTAGTGTGTAACCTCTCTCCTGCAGTGTGTGTTGCAGGGTGTGTAGTGTGTAACCTCTCTCTCCTGTAGTGTGTGTTGCAGGGTGTGTAGTGTGTAACCTCTCTCCTGTAGTGTGTGTTGCAGGGTGTGTAGTGTGTAACCTCTCTCTCCTGCAGTGTGTGTTGCAGGGTGTGTAGTGTGTAACCTCTCTCCTGCAGTGTGTGTTGCAGGGTGTGTAGTGTGTAACCTCTCTCCTGTAGTGTGTGTTGCAGGGTGTGTAGTGTGTAACCTCTCTCCTGCAGTGTGTGTTGCAGGGTGTGTAGTGTGTAACCTCTCTCCTGCAGTGTGTGTTGCAGGGTGTGTAGTGTGTAACCTCTCTCCTGTAGTGTGTGTTGCAGGGTGTGTGTGTGTAACCTCTCTCCTGCAGTGTGTGTTGCAGGGTGTGTAGTGTGTAACCTCTCTCCTGCAGTGTGTGTTGCAGGGTGTGTAGTGTGTAACCTCTCTCTCCTGCAGTGTGTGTTGTCAGGGTGTGTAGTGTGTAACCTCTCTCTCCTGCAGTGTGTGTTGCAGGGTGTGTAGTGTAACCTCTCTCCTGCAGTGTGTGTCTGCAGGGTGTGTGTAGTGTAACCTCTCTCTCCTGCAGTGTGTGTTGAGGGTGTGTAGTGTAACCTCTCTCTCCTGCAGTGTGTGTTGCAGGGTGTGTGTAGTGTAACCTCTCTCCTGCAGTGTGTGTTGCAGGGTGTGTAGTGTGTAACCTCTCTCCTGTAGTGTGTGTTGCAGGGTGTGTAGTGTGTAACCTCTCTCCTGCAGTGTGTGTTGCAGGGTGTGTAGTGTGTAACCTCTCTCCTGTAGTGTGTGTTGCAGGGTGTGTAGTGTGTAACCTCTCTCCTGCAGTGTGTGTTGCAGGGTGTGTAGTGTGTAACCTCTCTCCTGCAGTGTGTGTTGCAGGGTGTGTGTGTGTAACCTCTTTCTCCTGCAGTGTGTGTTGCAGGGTGTGTAGTGTGTAACCCTCTCTCCTGTAGTGTGTGTTGCAGGGTGTGTAGTGTGTAACCTCTCTCCTGCAGTGTGTGTTGCAGGGTGTGTAGTGTGTAACCTCTCTCCTGTAGTGTGTGTTGCAGGGTGTGTAGTGTGTAACCTCTCTCCTGCAGTGTGTGTTGCAGGGTGTGTAGTGTGTAACCTCTCTCCTGCAGTGTGTGTTGCAGGGTGTGTGTGTGTAACCTCTCTCTCCTGCAGTGTGTGTTGCAGGGTGTGTGTAGTGTGTAACCTCTCTCCTGTAGTGTGTGTTGCAGGGTGTGTGTAGTGTAACCTCTCTCTCCTGTAGTGTGTGTTGCAGGGTGTGTAGTGTGTAACCTCTCTCCTGCAGTGTGTGTTGCAGGGTGTGTAGTGTGTAACCTCTCTCCCCTGCAGTGTGTGTTGCAGGGTGTGTGTGTGTAACCTCTCTCTCCTGCAGTGTGTGTTGCAGGGTGTGTAGTGTAACCTCTCTCTCCTGTAGTGTGTGTTGCAGGGTGTGTGTAGTGTAACCTCTCTCTCCTGCAGTGTGTGTTGCAGGGTGTGTGTAGTGTAACCTCACTCTCCTGTAGTGTGTGTTGCAGGGTGAGTAGTGTGTAACTCTCTCTCCTGCAGTGTTTGTTGCAGGGTGTGTAGTGTAACCTCTCTCTCCTGCAGTGTGAGTTGCAGGGTGTGTGTAGTGTAACCTCTCTCTCCTGCAGTGTGTGTTGCAGGGTGTGTAGTGTAACCTCTCTCTCCTGTAGTGTGTGTTGAAGGGTGTGTGTAGTGTAACCTCTCTCTCCTGCAGTGTGTGTTGCAGGGTGTGTAGTGTAACCTCTCTCTCCTGCAGTGTGTGTTGCAGGGTGTGTGTAGTGTAAACTCTCTCTCCTGCAGTGTGTGTTGCAGGGTGTGTGTAGTGTAACCTCTCTCCTGCAGTGTGTTGCAGGGTGTTTAGTGTAACCTCTCTCTCCTGCAGTGTGTGTTGCAGGGTGTGTAGTGTAACCTCTCTCTCCTGCAGTGTGTGTTGCAGGGTGTGTAGTGTAACCTCTCTCTCCTGTAGGTGTGTTGCAGGGTGTGTGTAGTGTAACCTCTCTCTCCTGCAGTGTGTGTTGCAGGGGTGTGTGTAGTGTAACCTCTCTCTCCTGCAGTGTGTGTTGCAGGGTGTGTGTAGTGTAACCTCTCTCTCCTGTAGTGTGTGTTGAAGGGTGTGTGTAGTGTAACCTCTCTCTCCTGCAGTGTGTGTTGCAGGGTGTGTGTAGTGTAACCTCTCTCTCCTGTAGTGTGTGTTGCAGGGTGTGTAGTGTAACCTCTCTCTCCTGTAGTTTGTGTTGAAGGGGTGTGTGTAGTGTAACCTCTCTCTCCTGTAGTGTGTGTTGAAGGGTGTGTGTAGTGTAACCTCTCTCTCCTGCAGTGTGTGTTGCAGGGTGTGTGTAGTGTAACCTCTCTCCTGTAGTGTGTGTTGCAGGGTGTGTAGTGTAACCTCTCTCTCCTGTAGTGTGTGTTGCAGGGTGTGTAGTGTGTAACCTCTCTCCTGTAGTGTGTGTTGCAGGGTGTGTAGTGTGTAACCTCTCTCTCCTGTAGTGTGTGTTGCAGGGTGTGTGTAGTGTAACCTCTGTCTCCTGCAGTGTGTGTTGCAGGGTGTGTAGTGTGTAACCTCTCTCTCCTGTAGTGTGTGTTGCAGGGTGTGTAGTGTGTAACCTCTCTCCTGTAGTGTGTGTTGCAGGGTGTGTAGTGTGTAACCTCTCTCCTGTAGTGTGTGTTGCAGGGTGTGTAGTGTGTAACCTCTCTCCTGTAGTGTGTGTTGCAGGGTGTGTAGTGTGTAACCTCTCCTGTAGTGTGTGTTGCAGGGTGTGTAGTGTGTAACCTCTCTCCTGGAGTGTGTGTTGCAGGGTGTGTAGTGTGTAACCTCTCTCCTGCAGTGTGTGTTGCAGGGTGTGTAGTGTGTAACCCTCTCTCCTGTAGTGTGTGTTGCAGGGTGTGTGTAGTGTAACCTCTGTCTCCTGCAGTGTGTGTGTTGCAGGGTGTGTAGTGTAACTCTCTCTCCTGTAGTGTGTGTTGCAGGGTGTGTAGTGTGTAACCTCTCTCCTGTAGTGTGTGTTGCAGGGTGTTTAGTGTGTAACCTCTCTCCTGTAGTGTGTGTTGCAGGGTGTGTAGTGTGTAACCTCTCTCCTGTAGTGTGTGTTGCAGGGTGTGTAGTGTGTAACCTCTCTCCTGTAGTGTGTGTGTTGCAGGGTGTGTAGTGTGTAACCTCTCTCCTGTAGTGTGTGTTGCAGGGTGTGTAGTGTGTAACCTCTCTCTCCTGTAGTGTGTGTTGCAGGGTGTGTGTAGTGTGAACCTCTGTCTCCTGCAGTGTGTGTTGCAGGGTGTGTAGTGTGTAACCTCTCTCCTGTAGTGTGTGTTGCAGGGTGTGTAGTGTGTAACCTCTCTCCTGTAGTGTGTGTGTTGCAGGGTGTGTAGTGTGTAACCTCTCTCCTGTAGTGTGTGTTGCAGGGTGTGTAGTGTGTAACCTCTCTCCTGTAGTGTGTGTTGCAGGGTGTGTAGTGTGTAACCTCTCTCCTGTAGTGTGTGTTGCAGGGTGTGTAGTGTGTAACCTCTCTCCTGTAGTGTGTGTTGCAGGGTGTGTAGTGTGTAACCTCTCTCCTTTAGTGTGTGTTGCAGGGTGTGTAGTGTGTAACCTCTCTCTCCTGCATGTGTGTGTTGCAGGGTGTGTAGTGTGTAACCTCTCTCCTGCAGTGTGTGTTGCAGGGTTTGTAGTGTGTAACCTCTCTCCTGTAGTGTGTGTTGCAGGGTGTGTAGTGTGTAACCTCTCTCCTGTAGTGTGTGTTGCAGGGTGTGTAGTGTGTAACCTCTCTCCTGCAGTGTGTGTTGCAGGGTTTGTAGTGTGTAACCTCTCTCCTGTAGTGTGTGTTGCAGGGTGTGTAGTGTGTAACCTCTCTCCTGTAGTGTGTGTTGCAGGGTGTGTAGTGTGTAACCTCTCCTGCAGTGTGTGTTGCAGGGTGTGTAGTGTGTAACCTCTCTCCTGTAGTGTGTGTTGCAGGGTGTGTGTGTAACCTCTCTCTCCTGCAGTGTGTGTTGCAGGGTGTGTAGTGTGTAACCTCTCTCCTGCAGTGTGTGTTGCAGGGTGTGTAGTGTGTAACCTCTCTCTCCTGTAGTGTGTGTTGCAGGGTGTGTAGTGTGTAACCTCTCTCCTGTAGTGTGTGTTGCAGGGTGTGTGTGTGTAACCTCTCTCTCCTGCAGTGTGTGTTGCAGGGTGTGTGTGTGTAACCTCTCTCCTGTAGTGTGTGTTGCAGGGTGTGTAGTGTGTAACCTCTCTCCTGCAGTGTGTGTTGCAGGGTGTGTAGTGTGTAACCTCTCTCCTGCATGTGTGTGTTGCAGGGTGTGTAGTGTGTAACCTCTCTCCTGTAGTGTGTGTTGCAGGGTGTGTGTGTGTAACCCCTCTCTCTCCTGCATGTGTGTGTTGCAGGGTGTGTAGTGTGTAACCTCTCTCTCCTGCAGTGTGTGTTGCAGGGTGTGTAGTGTGTAACCTCTCTCTCCTGCAGTGTGTGTTGCAGGGTGTGTAGTGTGTAACCTCTCTCTCCTGCATGTGTGTGTTGCAGGGTGTGTAGTGTAACCTCTCTCTCCTGCAGTGTGTGTTGCAGGGTGTGTGTAGTGTAACCTCTCTCTCCTGCAGTGTGTGTTGCAGGGTGTGTAGTGTAACCTCTCTCTCCTGCAGTGTGTGTCTGCAGGGTGTGTGTAGTGTAACCTCTCTCCTGCAGTGTGTGTTGCAGGGTGTGTAGTGTGTAACCTCTCTCCTGTAGTGTGTGTTGCAGGGTGTGTAGTGTGTAACCTCTCTCTCCTGCAGTGTGTGTTGCAGGGTGTGTAGTGTGTAACCTCTCTCCTGTAGTGTGTGTTGCAGGGTGTGTAGTGTGTAACCCTCTCCTGCAGTGTGTGTTGCAGGGTGTGTAGTGTGTAACCTCTCTCCTGCAGTGTGTGTTGCAGGGTGTGTGTGTGTAACCTCTTTCTCCTGCAGTGTGTGTTGCAGGGTGTGTAGTGTGTAACCTCTCTCCTGTAGTGTGTGTTGCAGGGTGTGTAGTGTGTAACCTCTCTCCTGCAGTGTGTGTTGCAGGGTGTGTAGTGTGTAACCTCTCTCCTGTAGTGTGTGTTGCAGGGTGTGTAGTGTGTAACCTCTCTCCTGCAGTGTGTGTTGCAGGGTGTGTAGTGTGTAACCTCTCTCCTGCAGTGTGTGTTGCAGGTGTGTGTGTGTGTAACCTCTCTCTCCTGCAGTGTGTGTTGCAGGGTGTGTGTAGTGTGTAACCTCTCTCCTGTAGTGTGTGTTGCAGGGTGTGTGTAGTGTAACCTCTCTCTCCTGTAGTGTGTGTTGCAGGGTGTGTAGTGTGTAACCTCTCTCCTGCAGTGTGTGTTGCAGGGTGTGTAGTGTGTAACCTCTCTCCTGCAGTGTGTGTTGCAGGGTGTGTGTGTG
>NW_025536506.1:45000-56794 GCF_020615455.1 Coregonus clupeaformis
TCTGTGTCTGTGTCTGTGTCTGTGTCTGTGTGTATTCCATTGTGTGTGTGTGTGTGTGTGTGTGTGTGTGTGTGTGTGTGTCTGTGTATGTGTGTATTCCATTGTGTGTGTGTGTGTGTGTGTGTGTGTGTATTCCATTGTGTATGTGTGTGTGTGTGTGTGTGTGTGTGTGTGTGTCTGTGTGTTTATTCCATTGTGTGTGTGTGTCTGTGTGTTTATTCCATTTGTGTGTGTGTGTGTGTGTCTGTGTCTGTGTGTATTCCATTGTGTGTGTGTGTGTGTGTGTGTGTGTGTGTCTGTGTCTGTGTGTATTCCATTGTGTGTGTGTGTGTGTGTGTGTGTGTCTGTGTGTATTCCATTGTGTGTGTGTGTGTGTGTGTCTGTGTCTGTGTGTATTCCATTGTGTGTCTGTGTGTGTGTGTGTGTGTCTGTGTGTGTGTGTGTGTGTGTGTGTGTCTGTGTGTATTCCATTGTGTGTGCTGTGTCTGTGTGTATGTCTGTGTCTGTGTGTATTCCATTGTGTGTGTGTGTGTGTGTGTGTGTGTGTGTGTGTATTCCATTGTGTGTGTGTGTGTGTGTGTGTATGTCTGTGTCTGTGTGTATTCCATTGTGTGTGTGTGTGTGTGTGTGTGTCTGTGTCTGTGTCTGTGTCTGTGTGTATTCCATTGTGTGTGTCTGTGTGTGTGTGTGTGTGTGTGTGTCTGTGTCTGTGTGTATTCATTGTGTGTGTGTGTGTGTGTCTGTCTGTGTCTGTGTGTATTCCATTGTGTGTGTTTGTGTGTGTCTGTGTGTATTCCATTGTGTGTGTCTGTCTGTGTCTGTGTGTATTCCATTGTGTGTGTGTGTGTGTGTGTGTGTGTCTGTGTCTGTGTGTATTCCATTGTGTGTCTGTGTGTGTGTGTGTGTGTGTGTGTGTGTGTGTGTGTCTGTGTGTATTCCATGGTGTGTCTGTGTGTGTGTGTGTGTGTGTGTGTGTGTGTGTGTGTGTGTGTGTCTGTGTGTATTCCATGGTGAGTGTCTGTGTGTGTGTGTGTGTGTGTGTGTGTTTCTGTGTGTATTCCATGGTGTGTGTGTGTGTGTGTGTGTGTCTGTGTGTATTCCATGGTGTGTGTGTGTGTGTGTGTGTGTGTGTCTGTGTGTATTCCATGGTGTGTGTGTGTGTGTGTGTGTGTGTGTGTGTCTGTGTGTCTGTGTGTATTCCATGGTGTGTGTGTGTGTGTGTCTGTGTGTATTCCATGGTGTGTGTGTGTGTGTGTCTGTGTGTATTCCATGGGTGTGTGTGTGTGTGTGTGTGTGTGTGTGTGTGTCTGTGTGTCTGTGTGTATTCCATGGTGTGTGTGTGTGTGTGTCTGTGTGTATTCCATGGTGTGTGTGTGTGTGTGTCTATGTGTATTCCATGGTGTGTGTGTGTGTGTGTGTCTGTGTGTATTCCATGGTGTGTGTTCTCCTCAGGATAACTGCCCTGGACACTAAGCAACCCTCGTCAGTTTGACTCGACAGAGATGGAGTTGGAGACCGCAGGATAACTGCCCCTTCATCCCCAACCCTTTACAGACTGATACAGACAGCAATGGAGAGGGAGAGCTGCAGTTTCGACATGGATGGAGACGGTGTGTGTGTGTGTGTGTGTGTGTGTGTGCAGGGTTGGGTAGGTTACTTTCTAAATGTTATCTGTTACTAGTTACCTGTCCAAAATTGTCATCAGTAACATAACTTTGGATGACCCAAACTCAGTAACGTAATGTAATTACTTCCAGTTACTGTTGGATGACTTTCCCGTTAACAGGCATTAGAAGAAGAGAAAAAAGGTTCCATCCAACTCATTTAGTGTGTCATCATAGTGGTCTCTGATTGGTGGTCATCATTTGGTGTGTCATCATAGTGGTCTCTGATTGGTGGTCATCATTTAGTGTGTCATTACAAAATTAAACTTGCGCCTTTTTTCAGTGCTGAATTGAATGTCGTTGAGAAAACAGAAAGGTGTCAATGTATTTTGTTGTTGTTGCAAAAATCCTTTCTGAATTTAAAAGTAACCATGTCGTTTTTCAAAAGTATCTGTAATCTGATTACAATAGACTGATATCGTAACTGATGACAGTTACAGTTTAATTTATATGCCCTAACCCATTCGTTCCCATGGTAGATCTCTGCCCTAACCCATTCGTTCCCATGGTAGACTCTCTGCCTAACCCATTCGTTCCCATGGTAGATCTCTCTGCCATAACCCATTCGTTCCCATGGTAGATCTCTCTGCCATAACCATTCCCTTCACATGGTAGACTCTCTGCCATAACCCATTCGCTCACATGGTAGATCTCTGCCCTAACCCATTCGTTCCCATGGTAGATCTCTCTGCCCTAACCCATTCGTTCCCATGGTAGATCTCTCTGCCCTAACCCATTCGTTCACATGGTAGATCTCTCTGCCCTAACCCATTCGTTCACATGGTAGATCTCTCTGCCATAACCCATTCCTTCACATGGTAGATCTCTCTGCCCCTAACCCATCTGTTCCCATGGTAGATCCTCTGCCATAACCCATTCCTTCACATGGTAGATTCTCTGCCCTAACCCATTCGTTCACATGGTAGATCTCTCTGCCCTTACCCATTCGTTCACATGGTAGATCTCTGCCCTAACCCATTCCCTTCACATGGTAGATCTCTCTGCCCCTAACCCATTCGCTCACATGGTAGATCTCTCTGCCCTAACCCATTCGTTCACATGGTAGATCTCTCTGCCCTAACCCATTCGTTCACATGGTAGATCTCTCTGCCCTAACCCATTCGTTCCCATGGTAGATCTCTCTGCCCTAACCCATTCGTTCACATGGTAGATCTCTCTGCCCTAACCCATTCGTTCCCCATGGTAGATCTCTCTGCCCTAACCCATTCGCTCCCATGGTAGATCTCTCTGCCCTAACCCATTCGTTCACATGGTAGATCTCTCTGCCCTAACCCATCTCGCTCCCATGGTAGATCTCTCTGCCCTAACCCATCCGCTCCCATGGTAGATCTGTCTGCCCCAACCCATTCGTTCACATGGTAGATCTCTCTGCCCTAACCCATTCGCTCACATGGTAGATCTCTGCCCTAACTATTCGTTCACATGGTAGACTCTCTGCCCTAACCCATTCGTCATGGTAGACTCTCTGCCCTAACCCATTCGTTCACATGGTAGATCTCTCTGCCCTAACCCATTCGTTCACATGGTAGATCTCTCTGCCCTAACCCATTCGTTCACATGGTAGATCTCTCTGCCCTAACCCATTCGTTCCCATGGTAGATCTCTGCCCTTAACCATTCGTTCCCATGGTAGATCTTTCTGCCCTAACCCATTCGTTCCCATGGTAGAGATCTCTCTGCCCTAACCCATCTGTCTCATGGTAGATTCTCTGCCCTAACCCATTCGCTCCCATGGTAGATCTCTGCCCTAACCCATTCGTTCCCATGGTAGATCTGTCTGCCCCTAACCCATTCGTTCACATGGTAGATCTCTCTGCCCTAACCCATTCGTTCCCATGGTAGATCTCTCTGCCCTAACCCATTCGCTCCCCATGGTAGATCTCTCTGCCCCTAACCCATCCGCTCACATGGTAGATCTCTCTGTGTGTCTGTGTGTGTAGAGATGCTGAATGAGCGTGATAATTGCCCCCTGCTGTATAACACTGAGCAGAGAGATACAGACCTGGACGGAGTGGGGGACCAATGTGACAACTGTCCTTTAGTACACAACCCGACACAGGTACACAACGTTGATGTGGTTTATGTCAGTGTTCGTGTTTACCTGTATGTTCGTGTTTACCTGTGTGTTCGTGTTTACCTGTGTGTGTGTTTACCTGTGTGTGTGTTTACCTGTGTGTTCGTGTTAACCTATGTGTATGTTTACCTGTGTGTGTGTGTTTACCTGTATGTGTGTGTTTACCTGTGTGTTCGTGTTTTACCTATGTGTATGTTTACCTGTGTGTGTGTGTTTACCTGTATGTGTGTGTTTACCTGTGTGTGTGTGTTTACCTGTGTGTTCGTGTTTACCTGTATGTTCGTGTTTACCTGTGTGTTCGTGTTTACCTGTGTGTGTGTTTACCTGTGTATTCGTGTTTACCTATGTGTATGTTTACCTTTGTGTGTGTGTTTACCTGTGTGTGTATGTTTACCTGTGTGTGTGTGTTTACCTGTGTGTTTGTGTTTACCTGTGTGTGTGTGTGTGTGTGGTACACAGCCAGAATGGTCTACAGTTTAAAACCAGCCAGTACGGCCTACAGTTTAAAACCAGCCAGTACGGTCTACAGTTTAAAACCAGCCAGTACGGTCTACAGTTTAAAACCAGCCAGTACGGCCTACAGTTTAAAAACCAGCCAGTACGGTCTACAGTTTAAAACCAGCCAGTACGGTCTACAGTTTTAAAACCAGCCAGTATGGTCTACAGTTTAAAAACCAGCCAGCATGGTCTACAGTTTAAAACCAGCCAGCACGGTCTACAGTTTAAAACCAGCCAGCACGCGTCTACGGTTTAAAACCAGCCAGCACGGTCTACAGTTTAAAACCAGCCAGTACGGTCTCACGGTTTAAAACCAGCCAGTACGGTCTACAGTTTAAAACCAGCCAGCACGGTCTACAGTTTAAAACCAGCCAGTACGGTCTACAGTTTAAACCAGCCAGCACGGTCTACAGTTTAAAACCAGCCAGCACGGTCTACAGTTTAAAACCAGCCAGTACGGTCTACAGTTTAAAACCAGCCAGTGCGGTCTACAGTTTTAAAACCAGCCAGTACGGTCTACAGTTTAAAAACCAGTCAGTACGGTCACAGTTTAAAACCAGCCAGTACGGTTTACAGTTTTAAAACCAGCCAGTACGGTCTACAGTTTAAAACCAACCAGTACGGTCTACAGTTTAAAACCAGCCAGTACGGTTTACAGTTTTAAAACCAGCCAGTACGGTCTACAGTTTAAAACCAGCCAGTACAGTTTACAGTTTAAAACCAGCCAGCACGGTCTACAGTTTAAACCAGCCAGCACGGTCTACAGTTTAAAACCAGCCAGCACGGTCTACAGTTTAAAACCAGCCAGCACGGTCTACAGTTTAAAACCAGCCAGTAACGGTCTACAGTTTAAAACCAGCCAGTACGGTTTACAGTTTAAAACCAGCCAGTACGGTCTACAGTTGAAAACCAGCCAGATGGCTCACATTTTAAAACCAGCCAGTACGGTTTACAGTTTAAAACCAGCCAGTACGGTCTACAGTTTAAAACCAACCAGTACGGTCTACAGTTTAAAACCAGCCAGTACGGTTTACAGTTTAAAACCAGCCAGTACGGTCTACAGTTTAAAACCAGAAAGCACAGTCTACAGTTTAAAACCAGCCAATACGGTTTACAGTTTAAAACCAGCCAGTATGGTCTACAGTTTAAAACCAGCCAGCACGGTCTACAGTTTAAAACCAGCCAGCACGGTCTAAGTTTAAAACCAGCCAGTACGGTCTACAGTTTAAAACCAGCCAGCATGGTCTACAGTTTAAAACCAACCAGTACGGTATACAGTTTTAAAACCAGCCAGTATTTTCTACAGTTTAAAAACCAGCCAGTATTTTCTACAGTTTAAAACCAGCCAGCACGGTCTACAGTTTAAAACCAGCCAGCATGGTCTACAGTTTAAAACCAGCCAGTACGGTTCACAGTTTAAAAACCAGCCAGTACGGTCTACAGTTTAAAAACCAGCCGAGTACGGTTACAGTTTAAAACCAGCCAGCACGGTCTACAGTTTAAAAATATACAGCACGGTCTACAGTTTAAAACCAGCCAGCACGGTCTACAGTTTAAAACCAGCCAGTACGGTCTACAGTTTAAAACCAGCCAGCACGGTCTACAGTTTAAAACCAGCCAGCACGGTCTACAGTTTAAAACCAGCCAGCATGGTCTACAGTTTAAAACCAGCCAGCATGGTCTACAGTTTAAAACCAGCCAGCATGGTCTACAGTTTAAAACCTGCAAGCACGGGTCTACAGTTTAAAACCTGCCAGCACGGTCTACAGTTTAAAACCAGCCAGTACGGTCTACAGTTTAAAAACCAGCCAGTATGGTCTACAGTTTAAAACCAGCCAGTACGGTCTACAGTTTAAAACCAGCCAGTACGGTCTACAGTTTAAAACCAGCCAGTACGGTCTACAGTTTAAAACCTGCCAGCACGGTATACAGTTTAAAACCAGCCAGTATGGTCTACAGTTTAAAACCAGCCAGTACGGTCTACAGTTTAAAACCAGCCAGTACGGTCTACAGTTTAAAACCAGCCAGTACGGCTACAGTTTAAAACCTGCCAGCACGGTATACAGTTTAAAACCAGCCAGTATGGTCTACAGTTTAAAACCAGCCAGCACGGTCTACAGTTTAAAACCAGCCAGCACGGTATACAGTTTTAAAACCTGCCAGCACGGTATACAGTTTAAAACCAGCCAGTACGGTCTCACAGTTTAAAACCAGCCAGTACGGTCTACAGTTTAAAACCAGCCAGTACGGTCTACAGTTTAAAACTAGCCAGCACGGTCTACAGTTCAGCTCAGTAATCTGAACAAAGTAATAGGGTCCTTGTTGGACTGCTGTAATGCTAACCAGGTGTTTGTGTGTGTGTGTGTGTGTGTGTGTGTGTGTGTGTGTGTGTGTGTGTGTGTAGAGTGATTCAGACAGTGATCTGATAGGTGATCGCTGTGATGATAATCAAGATATAGATGAGGACGGTCATCAGAACTCCCTCGACAACTGTCGACATTGCCAATAGCAACCAGGTTGACCATGACAGAGACGGCATTGGCGACGCTGCGACCATGACGAGACAACGATGGTATCCCTGACGACCGTGACAACTGCCGACTGGTGCGAACACTGACCAGATAGACGCATGACAGTCAGTACACACACACACACACACACATACACACACACACACACACACACACACACACACACACACATGCACACACACACACACCAGTCATCAGCGTTGGTGTTTAAAGTAAGCCCACATATCTGATTAGCAGAAAGCAATTGTTTTATTTTCTCTTTACCAGAACAATACTGGTCATTTTCATTGTTCATTTTCATATTTCAGATAGGCCTAGTTTGTGTGGGTTTATAATTCCATACCTCAGTGGTGATACTGGCTGTATGTCTACAGATAGCTGGAACATCTCACTACCTTCAATACTTATAGGATGAAGAAGTAACATATTCTGGTGAATTAATGATGATATTTGTGAGGAAGAAAAAGTCTGCAGACAGATCCTGCTTTCCATCCTGCGACCTCTGATGCATACTCTGACTGCAGAGACGTCACAATGTGACATGACATCCCTAGTTGATATAGACCGCGAACATTAATGACTTTCAGCAAAAAATAATTGAGTGAAACGCTGTCTATTTCTGTGTACTGTGTTCTGAAAATGCATCACCGCTATGGCTGTAATGACAGGCTACATTTGCGTAGCGATTGTGGCGTGTGTTCTCCCTGCTGCGTGCATGTGTGTGTGCGGGGTGCAAGCTTTCAAAACTCATTTTTGGGGGTCACAGGTCAAACAGTTTGAGAACCACTGAGCTGCCGAACAGATAGCTGATTTGCTGTACAGCTATAGGATCGGGTGCTGTGCAAATGTCAAATTGTAGGGAGAGAGGAATGCCATAAATAAATATAAAGCTCCAAAAGTTGTTTGGTGAACAATAATTTGTATTGTTTACTTTGCAAGCTCACCAGCAATGGGACATCAGCAACAATTACTAGTATAGACCTCCTGCTCTTATTACTAGCATAGACCTCCTGCTCTTATTACTAGCATAGACCTCCTGCTCTTATTACTAGCATAGACCTCCTGCTCTTATTACTAGCATAGACCTCCTGCTCTTATTACTAGCATAGACCTCCTGCTCTTATTACTAGCATAGACCTCAGCTCTTATTACTAGTATAGACCTCCTGCTCTTATTACTAGTATAGACCTCCTGCCTTTATTACTAGTATAGACCTCCTGCTCTTATTACTAGTATAGACCTCCTGCTCTTATTACTAGTATAGACCTCCTGCTCTTTTATTACTAGTATAGACCTCCTGGTCTTATTACTAGTATAGACCTCCTGCTCTTATTACTAGTATAGACCTCTGCTCTTATTACTAGTATAGACCTCCTGCTCTTATTACTAGTATAGACCTCCTGCTCTTATTACTAGTATAGACCTCCTGCTCTTATTACTAGTATAGACCTCCTGCTCTTATTACTAGTATAGACCTCCTGCTCTTATTACTAGCATAGACCTCCTGCTCTTATTACTAGTATAGACCTCCTGCTCTTATTACTAGCATAGACCTCCTGCTCTTATTACTAGTATAGACCTCCTGCTCTTATTACTAGTATAGACCTCCTGCTCTTATTACTAGTATAGACCTCTGCTCTTATTACTAGTATAGACCTCCTGCTCTTATTACTAGTATAGACCTCCTGCTCTTTATTACTAGTATAGACCTCCTGCTCTTATTACTAGTATAGACCTCCTGCTCTTATTACTAGTATAGACCTCCTGCTCTTTATTACTAGTATAGACCTCCTGCTCTTATTACTAGTATAGACCTCCTGCTCTTATTACTAGTATAGACCTCTGCTCTTATTACTAGCATAGACCTCCTGCTCTTATTACTAGTATAGACCTCGCTTATTACTAGTATAGACCTCCTGCTCTTATTACTAGCATAGACCTCCTGCTCTTATTACTAGTATAGACCTCCTGCTCTTATTACTAGTATAGACCCCTGCTCTTATTACTAGTATAGACCTCTGCTCTTTATTACTAGCATAGACCTCCTGCTCTTATTACTAGTATAGACCTCCTGCTCTTATTACTAGCATAGACCTCCTGCTCTTTATTACTAGCATAGACCTCCTGCTCTTTATTACTAGTATAGACCTCCTGCTCTTATTACTAGTATAGACCTCCTGCTCTTATTACTAGTATAGACCTCCTGCTCTTATTACTAGTATAGACCTCCTGCTCTTTATTACTAGTATAGACCTCCTGCTCTTATTACTAGTATAGACCTCCTGCTCTTATTACTAGTATAGACCTCCTGCTCTTATTACTAGTATAGACCTCCTGCTCTTATTACTAGTATAGACCTCCTGCTCTTATTACTAGTATAGACCCTCCTGCTCTTATTACTAGTATAGACCTCCTTTATTACTAGTATAGACCTCCTGCTCTTATTACTAGCATAGACCTCCTGCTCTTATTACTAGTATAGACCTCCAGCTCTTATTACTAGCATAGACCTCCTGCTCTTATTACTAGTATAGACCTCCTGCTCTTTATTACTAGCATAGACCTCCTGCTCTGTATTACTAGTATAGACCTCTGCTCTTATTACTAGTATAGACCTCTGCTCTTATTACTAGTATAGACCTCCAGCTCTTTATTACTAGTATAGACCTCCTGCTCTTATTACTAGCATAGACCTCCTGCTCTTATTACTAGTATAGACCTCCTGCTCTTATAACTAGCATAGACCTCCTGTTCTTATTACTAGTATAGACTCCTGCTCTTATTACTAGCATAGACCTCCTGCTCTTTATTACTAGTATAGACCTCCTGCTCTTATTACTAGCATAGACCCCTTCTCTTATTACTAGTATAGACCTCCTGGTCTTTATTACTAGTATAGACCTCCTGCTCTTTATTACTAGCATAGACCTCCTGCTCTTATTGCTAGTATAGACCTCCTGCTCTTATTACTAGCATAGACCTCCTGCTCTTTATTACTAGTTATAGACCTCCTGCTCTTATTACTAGTATAGACCTCCAGCTCTTATTACTAGCATAGACCTCCTGCTCTTTATTACTAGCATAGACCTCCTGCTCTTTTATTATAGTATAGACCCCTATATAGTATAGACTCCTCTTATTACTAGTATAGACCTCCTGCTCTTTATTACTAGTATAGACTCCTGGTCTTTATTAATAGTATAGACCCCGCTCTTACTACTAGTATAGACCTCCTGCTCTTATTACTAGTATAGACCTCCTGCTCTTATTACTAGCATAGACCTCCTGCTCTTATTACTAGTATAGACCTCCTGCTCTTTATTACTAGTATAGACCTCCTGCTCTTATTACTAGTATAGACCTCCAGCTCTTTATTACTAGTATAGACCTCCTGCTCTTATTACTAGCATAGACCTCCTGCTCTTTATTACTAGCATAGACCTGCTCTTTATACTAGTATAGACCTCCTGCTCTTATTATAGTATAGACTCTGCTCTTATTACTAGTATAGACCTCCTGGTCTTTATTACTAGTATAGACCTCCTGCTCTTTATTACTAGTATAGACCTCCTGCTCTTATTACTAGTATAGACCTCCTGCTCTTATTACTAGTAAGACCTCCGTCTATTACTAGTATAGACCTCCTGCTTAGTACTAATAGACCTCTGCTCTTATTACTAGATAGACCCCCCTGCTCTTATTACTAGTATAGACCTCCTGCTCTTATTACTAGTATAGACCCCCTGCTAACTAGTATAGACCTCCTGCTTATTAATAATAGACCTCCTGCCTTATTAAGTATAGACCTCCGCCTATTATAGTATAGACCCCGCTAACTAGAAGACCCTGTTATTATAGTATAGACTCCGCTCTTATTACTAGTATAGACCCTCCTGCTTTATTACTAGTATAGACCTCCTGCTTTATTAGTAGTATAGACCTCCTGCTCTTTATTACTAGTATAGACCCGCTTTTATTACTAGATAGACCTCCTGCTTATAAAAGACCTCTGCTCTTTATACTAGCATAGACCTCTTATTACTAGCATAGACCTCCTGCTTATTACTAGTATAGACCCTCCTGTTTATTACTAGTATAGACCCCTGCTCTTTATTACTAGTATAGACCTCCTGCTCTTTATTACTACGTATAGACCTCCTGCTCTTATTACTAGTATAGACCTCCCGCTCCTTATTACTAGTATAGACCTCCTGCCTCAATAATAGACCCTGCCTCCTATTACTAGCATAGACCTCCTGCTTTATTACTAGTATGAGACCTCCTGCTCTTATACTAGTATAGACCCCTGTCTATATAGATAGACCTCTGCTCTCATTACTAGTATAGACTCTGCTCTTTATTACTAGTATAGACCCTCCTTGCTCTTTTATTACTAGTATAGACCTCCTGCCCTATTACTAGTATAGACCTCCTGCTCTATTATAGTATAGACCCTGCTCTTTATTACTAAAGACCTCCTGCTTTATTACTAGTATAGACTCCTGCTCTAATAGTATAGACCCTGCTCTTTATTATAGTATAGACCTCCTGCTCTTATTACTAGTATAGACCTGCTGCTCTTATTACTAGCATAGACCTCCTGCCCTATTACTAGCATAGACCCCCTGCCTTTATTATAGTATAGACCTCTTTATTACTAATAGAACCTCTCTTATTACTAGTATAGACCGCTATTATAGTATAGACCTTTATTACTAGTATAGACTCTGCCTTATTACTAGTAAGACCCATACTAGTATAGACCGCTATTATTACTAGTATAGACGCCCTATTACTAGATAGACCCCCTGTTATAATAGTATAGACCTCCTGCTGTTATTACTAGTATAGACCTCCCAGTTATTACTAGTATAGACTCTCCTGCCCTTTATTACCTTAGATAGACCTCCTGGTCTTATTACTAGTATAGACTCTCTGTTTATTATAGTATAGACCTTTTATTACTATATAGACCTCTGCTCTTATTACTAGTATAGACCTCCTGCT
>NW_025536507.1:0-56786 GCF_020615455.1 Coregonus clupeaformis
AAACAGCTAGGAGCTAAATAGCACAAGATGCATCTAGAAACAGAAAGAGGCGACTTGGCCAGGTTCAGCTTGTCTGTTTAAATGAGAACGGAGACCGTGGGAGCTTGAAAAAGCACGGTGACAGAACAGAACACTCTAAACTCTGTATCATATAGACATTTCCCATGTCAGCAGAGAGAGAGAGAGAGAGAGAGGCGGAATGTGGCGGAACTCGGATCGTCCATGTAAAGGAATCGTTACAGCGTAGATAACCTGGCGATACGGCACCGTACTGTATGGCTGCCGTCCTGCCAGCTCCGACCCAACTTTGCTATCTAGTGATTATTGGCGTTTATCTTTATGTATCTGTATCCTCTATCATTTCTTATGATCGACAAGAACTGTAACGGAGGCTACGCTACAGAGCCGCTTCGCTAGCTGACTGGAATATGTTCTGGGACTCCGCCGATAGCGATTTACCACCTCCGTAAACCGGCTTCGTTAGGAAATGCATGGCCGTCGTTGTTTCGCCACATTCCTGTTCCCAACAACTCTATAACCCAGTACTGCTCCCTGTATTATAGGACCTCTATAACCCAGTACTGCTCCCTGTATTATAGGACCTCTATACCAGCCCAGTACTGCTCCCTGTATTATAGGACCTCTATAACCCAGTACTGCTCCCTGTATTATAGGACATCTATAACCCAGTACTGCTCCCTGTATTATAGGACCTCTATACCAGGCCAGTACTGCTCCCTGTATTATAGGACCTCTATAACCCAGTACTGCTCCCTGTATTATAGGACCTCTATACCAGGCCAGTACTGCTCCCTGTATTATAGGACCTCTATAACCCAGTACTGCTCCCTGTATTATAGGACCTCTATAGCCCAGTACTGCTCCCTGTATTATAGGACCTCTATAACCCAGTACTGCTCCCTGTATTATAGGACCTCTATAACCCAGAACTGCTCCCTGTATTATAGGACCTCTATACCAGCCCAGTACTGCTCCCTGTATTATAGGACCTCTATAACCCAGTACTGCTCCCTGTATTATAGGACCTCTATACCAGCCCAGTACTGCTCCCTGTATTATAGGACCTCTATACCAGGCCAGTACTGCTCCCTGTATTATAGGACCTCTATAACCCAGTACTGCTCCGTGTATTATAGGACCTCTATAACCCAGTACTGCTCCCTGTATTATAGGACCTCTATACCAGCCCAGTACTGCTCCCTGTATTATAGGACCTCTATAACCCAGTACTGCTCCCTGTATTATAGGACCTCTATAACCCAGTACTGCTCCCTGTATTATA
Source organism: Coregonus clupeaformis (assembly GCF_020615455.1). Lineage (NCBI taxonomy): Eukaryota > Metazoa > Chordata > Actinopteri > Salmoniformes > Salmonidae > Coregonus > Coregonus clupeaformis. Next base: position 1,304 of record NW_025536507.1, read on the forward strand.
GGACCTCTATAACCCAGTACTGCTCCCTGTATTATAGGACCTCTATAACCCAGTACTGCTCCCTGTATTATAGGACCTCTATACCAGGCCAGTACTGCTCCCTGTATTATAGGACCTCTATAACCCAGTACTGCTCCCTGTATTATAGGACCTCTATAGCCCAGTACTGCTCCCTGTATTATAGGACCTCTATACCAGGCCAGTACTGCTCCCTGTATTATAGGACCTCTATAGCCCAGTACTGCTCCCTGTATTATAGGACCTCTATACCAGGCCAGTACTGCTCGCTGTATTAAAGGACCTCTATAACCCAGTACTGCTCCCTGTATTATAGGACCTCTATAACCCAGTGCTGCTCCCTGTATTATAGGACCTCTATACCAGGCCAGTACTGCTCCCTGTATTATAGGACCTCTATAGCCCAGTACTGCTCCCTGTATTATAGGACCTCTATAACCCAGTACTGCTCCCTGTATTATAGGACCTCTATACCAGGCCAGTACTGCTCCCTGTTTATAGGACCTCTATAACCCAGTACTGCTCCCTGTATTATAGGACCTCTATAGCCCAGTACTGCTCCCTGTATTATAGGACCTCTATACCAGGCCAGTACTGCTCCCTGTATTATAGGACCTCTATAGCCCAGTACTGCTCCCTGTATTATAGGACATCTATAACCCAGTACTGCTCCCTGTATTATAGGACCTCTATAACCCAGTAATGCTCCCTGTATTATAGGACCTCTATACCAGGCCAGTACTGCTCCCTGTATTATAGGACCTCTATAACCCAGTACTGCTCCCTGTATTATAGGACCTCTATACCAGGCCAGTACTGCTCCCTGTATTATAGGACCTCTATAACCCAGTACTGCTCCCTGTATTATAGGACCTCTATACCAGCCCAGTACTGCTCCCTGTATTATAGGACCTCTATACCAGGCCAGTACTGCTCCCTGTATTATAGGACCTCTATACCAGGCCAGTACTGCTCCCTGTATTATAGGACCTCTATAACCCAGTACTGCTCCCTGTATTATAGGACCTCTATAACCCAGTACTGCTCCCTGTATTATAGGACCTCTATACCAGCCCAGTACTGCTCCCTGTATTATAGGACCTCTATAACCCAGTACTGCTCCCTGTATTATAGGACCTCTATAGCCCAGTACTGCTCCCTGTATTATAGGACCTCTATAACCCAGTACTGCTCCCTGTATTATAGGACCTCTATAACCCAGTACTGCTCCCTGTATTATAGGACCTCTATAGCCCAGTACTGCTCCCTGTATTATAGGACCTCTATAACCCAGTACTGCTCCCCTGTATTATAGGACCTCTATAACCCAGTACTGCTCCCTGTATTATAGGACCTCTATAGCCCAGTACTGCTCCCTGTATTATAGGACCTCTATAACCCAGTACTGCTCCCTGTATTATAGGACCTCTATAACCCAGTACTGCTCCCTGTATTATAGGACCTCTATAACCCAGTACTGCTCCCTGTATTATAGGACCTCTATAGCCCAGTACTGCTCCCTGTATTATAGGACCTCTATAGCCCAGTACTCCTCCCTGTATTATAGGACCTCTATAACCCAGTACCGCTCCCTGTATTATAGGACCTCTATAACCCAGTACTGCTCCCTGTATTATAGGACCTCTATACCAGGCCAGTACTGCTCCCTGTATTATAGGACCTCTATAACCCAGTACGGCTCCCTGTATTATGGGACCTCTATAACCCAGTACTGCTCCCTGCATTATAGGACCTCTATACCAGGCCAGTACTGCTCCCTGTATTATAGGACCTCTATAACCCAGTACTGCTCCCTGTATTATAGGACCTCTATAACCCAGTACTGCTCCCTGTATTATAGGACCTCTATAACCCAGTACTGCTCCCTGTATTATAGGACCTCTATAGCCCAGTACTGCTCCCTGTATTATAGGACCTCTATAGCCCAGTACTCCTCCCTGTATTATAGGACCTCTATAACCCAGTACCGCTCCCTGTATTATAGGACCTCTATAACCCAGTACTGCTCCCTGTATTATAGGACCTCTATACCAGGCCAGTACTGCTCCCTGTATTATAGGACCTCTATAACCCAGTACGGCTCCCTGTATTATAGGACCTCTATAACCCAGTACTGCTCCCCTGTATTATAGGACCTCTATACCAGGCCAGTACTGCTCCCTGTATTATAGGACCTCTATACCAGGCCAGTACTGCTCCCTGTATTATAGGACCTCTAAACCAGGCCAGTACTGCTCCCCTGTATTATAGGACCTCTATAACTCAGTACTGCTCCCTGTATTATAGGACCTCTATAACCCAGTACTGCTCCCTGTATTATAGGACCTCTATAGCCCAGTACTGCTCCCTGTATTATAGGACCTCTATACCAGGCCAGTACTGCTCCCTGTATTATAGGACCTCTATAACCCAGTACTGCTCCCTGTATTATAGGACCTCTATAACCCAGTACTGCTCCCTGTATTATAGGACCTCTATACCAGCCCAGTACTGCTCCCTGTATTATAGGACCTCTATACCAGGCCAGTACTGCTCCCTGTATTATAGGACCTCTATACCAGCCCAGTACTGCTCCCTGTATTATAGGACCTCTATACCAGGCCAGTACTGCTCCCTGTATTATAGGACCTCTATACCAGGCCAGTACTGCTCCCTGTATTATAGGACCTCTATAACCCAGTACTGCTCCCTGTATTATAGGACCTCTATAACCCAGTACTGCTCCCTGTATTATAGGACCTCTATAACCCAGTACTGCTCCCTGTATTATAGGACCTCTATAGCCCAGTACTGCTCCCTGTATTATAGGACCTCTATAACCCAGTACTACTCCCTGTATTATAGGACCTCTATACCAGGCCAGTACTGCTCCCCTGTATTATAGGACCTCTATACCAGCCCAGTACTGCTCCCTGTATTATAGGACCTCTATACCGGGCCAGTACTGCTCCCTGTATTATAGGACCTCTATACCAGGCCAGTACTGCTCCCTGTATTATAGGACCTCTATAACCCAGTACTGCTCCCTGTATTATAGGACCTCTATACCAGCCCAGTACTGCTCCCTGTATTATAGGACCTCTATACCAGGCCAGTACTGCTCCCTGTATTATAGGACCTCTATACCAGGCCAGTACTGCTCCCTGTATTATAGGACCTCTATACCAGGCCAGTACTGCTCCCTGTATTATAGGACCTCTATAGCTCAGTACTGCTCCCTGTATTATAGGACCTCTATACCAGGCCAGTACTGCTCCCTGTATTATAGGACCTCTATAACCCAGTACTGCTCCCTGTACTATAGGACCTCTATAACCCAGTACTGCTCCCTGTATTATAGGACCTCTATAACCCAGTACTGCTCCCTGTATTATAGGACCTCTATACCAGGCCAGTACTGCTCCCTGTATTATAGGACCTCTATACCAGGCCAGTACTGCTCCCTGTATTATAGGACCTCTATACCAGGCCAGTACTGCTCCCCTGTATTATAGGACCTCTATAGCCCAGTACTGCTCCCTGTATTATAGGACCTCTATACCAGGCCAGTACTGCTCCCTGTAATATAGGACCTCTATAACCCAGTACTGCTCCTGTATTATAGGACCTCTATAACCCAGTACTGCTCCCTGTATTATAGGACCTCTATAACCCAGTACTGCTCCCTGTATTATAGGACCTCTATACCAGCCCAGTACTGCTCCCTGTATTATAGGACCTCTATACCAGGCCAGTACTGCTCCCTGTATTATAGGACCTCTATAACCCAGTACTGCTCCCTGTATTATAGGACCTCTATACCAGGCCAGTACTGCTCCCTGTATTATAGGACCTCTATACCAAGCCAGTACTGCTCCCCTGTATTATAGGACCTCTACACCAGGCCAGTACTGCTCCCTGTATTATAGGACCTCTATAACCCAGAACTGCTCCCTGTATTATAGGACCTCTATAACCCAGTACGGCTCCCTGTATTATAGGACCTCTATACCAGACCAGTACTGCTCCCTGTATTATAGGACCTCTATACCAGGCCAGTACTGCTCCCTGTATTATAGGACCTCTATAACCCAGTACTGCTCCCTGTATTATAGGACCTCTATACCAGGCCAGTACTGCTCCCTGTATTATAGGACCTCTATAACCCAGTACTGCTCCCTGTATTATAGGACCTCTATAACCCAGTACTGCTCCCTGTATTATAGGACCTCTATACCAGGCCAGTACTGCTCCCCTGTATTATAGGACCTCTATAACCCAGTACTGCTCCCTGTATTATAGGACCTCTATACCAGGCCAGTACTGCTCCCTGTATTATAGGACCTCTATACAAGCCCAGTACTGCTCCCTGTATTATAGGACCTCTATAACCCAGTACTGCTCCCTGTATTATAGGACCTCTATACCCCAGTACTGCTCCCTGTATTATAGGACCTCTATACAAGGCCAGTACTGCTCCCTGTATTATAGGACCTCTATAACCCAGTACTGCTCCCCTGTATTATAGGACCTCTATAACCCAGTACTGCTCCCTGTATTATAGGACCTCTATAACCCAGTACTGCTCCCTGTATTATAGGACCTCTATAACTCAGTACTGCTCCCTGTATTATAGGACCTCTATAACCCAGTACTGCTCCCTGTATTATAGGACCTCTATAACCCAGTACTGCTCCCTGTATTATAGGACCTCTATACCAGGCCAGTACTGCTCCCTGTATTATAGGACCTCTATACCAGGCCAGTACTGCTCCCTGTATTATAGGACCTCTATAACCCAGTACTGCTCCCCTGTATTATAGGACCTCTATAACCCAGTACTGCTCCCTGTATTATAGGACCTCTATACCAGGCCAGTACTGCTCCCCTGTATTATAGGACCTCTATAACCCAGTACTGCTCCCTGTATTATAGGACCTCTATAACCCAGTACTGCTCCCTGTATTATAGGACCTCTATAGCCCAGTACTGCTCCCTGTATTATAGGACCTCTATAACCCAGTACTGCTCCCTGTATTATAGGACCTCTATAACCCAGTACTGCTCCCTGTATTATAGGACCTCTATACCAGGCCAGTACTGCTCCCCTGTATTATAGGACCTCTATACCAGCCCAGTACTGCTCCCTGTATTATAGGACCTCTATAACCCAGTACTGCTCCCTGTATTATAGGACCTCTATACCAGGCCAGTACTGCTCCCTGTATTATAGGACCTCTATACCAGGCCAGTACTGCTCCCTGTATTATAGGACCTCTATAACCCAGTACTGCTCCCTGTATTATAGGACCTCTATAACCCAGTACTGCTCCCTGTATTATAGGACCTCTATAGCCCAGTACTGCTCCCTGTATTATAGGACCTCTATAACCCAGTACTGCTCCCTGTATTATAGGACCTCTATACCAGCCCAGTACTGCTCCCTGTATTATAGGACCTCTATACCAGCCCAGTACTGCTCCCTGTATTATAGGACCTCTATAACCCAGTACTGCTCCCTGTATTATAGGACCTCTATAACCCAGTACTGCTCCCTGTATTATAGGACCTCTATACCAGGCAAGTACTGCTCCCTGTATTATAGGACCTCTATAACCCAGTACTGCTCCCTGTATTATAGGACCTCTATAACCCAGTACTGCTCCCTGTATTATAGGACCTCTATACCAGGCCAGTACTGCTCCCTGTATTATAGGACCTCTATAACCCAGTACTGCTCCCTGTATTATAGGACCTCTATAACCCAGTACTGCTCCCCTGTATTATAAGACCTCTATAACCCAGTACTGCTCCCTGTATTATAGGACCTCTATACCAGGCCAGTACTGCTCCCTGTATTATAGGACCTCTATAACCCAGTACTGCTCCCTGTATTATAGGACCTCTATAGCCCAGTACTGCTCCCTGTATTATAGGACCTCTATAGCCCAGTACTGCTCCCCTGTATTATAGGACCTCTATAACCCAGTACTGCTCCCTGTATTATAGGACCTCTATACCAGGCCAGTACTGCTCCCTGTATTATAGGACCTCTATACCAGCCCAGTACTGCTCCCTGTATTATAGGACCTCTATAACCCAGTACTGCTCCCTGTATTATAGGACCTCTATACCAGGCCAGTACTGCTCCCTGTATTATAGGACCTCTATACCAGGCCAGTACTGCTCCCTGTATTATAGGACCTCTATAACCCAGTACTGCTCCCTGTATTATAGGACCTCTATACCAGGCCAGTACTGCTCCCTGTATTATAGGACCTCTATAACCCAGTACTGCTCCCTGTATTATAGGACCTCTATAACCCAGTACTGCTCCCTGTATTATAGGACCTCTATAACCCAGTACTGCTCCCCTGTATTATAGGACCTCTATACCAGGCCAGTACTGCTCCCTGTATTATAGGACCTCTATAACCCAGTACTGCTCCCTGTATTATAGGACCTCTATAGCCCAGTACTGCTCCCTGTATTATAGGACCTCTATAACCCAGTACTGCTCCATGTATTATAGGACCTCTATACCAGCCCAGTACTGCTCCCTGTATTATAGGACCTCTATACCAGCCCAGTACTGCTCCCTGTATTATAGGACCTCTATAACCCAGTACTGCTCCCTGTATTATAGGACCTCTATAACCCAGTACTGCTCCCTGTATTATAGGACCTCTATACCAGGCCAGTACTGCTCCCTGTATTATAGGACCTCTATAACCCAGTACTGCTCCCTGTATTATAGGACCTCTATAACCCAGTACTGCTCCCTGTATTATAGGACCTCTATACCAGGCCAGTACTGCTCCCTGTATTATAGGACCTCTATAACCCAGTACTGCTCCCTGTATTATAGGACCTCTATAACCCAGTACTGCTCCCTGTATTATAAGACCTCTATAACCCAGTACTGCTCCCTGTATTATAGGACCTCTATACCAGGCCAGTACTGCTCCCTGTATTATAGGACCTCTATAACCCAGTACTGCTCCCTGTATTATAGGACCTCTATAGCCCAGTACTGCTCCCTGTATTATAGGACCTCTATAGCCCAGTACTGCTCCCTGTATTATAGGACCTCTATAACCCAGTACTGCTCCCTGTATTATAGGACCTCTATAGCCCAGTACTGCTCCCTGTATTATAGGACCTCTATACCAGGCCAGTACTGCTCCCTGTATTATAGGACCTCTATAACCCAGTACTGCTCCCTGTATTATAGGACCTCTATAACCCAGTACTGCTCCCTGTATTATAGGACCTCTATACCAGCCCAGTACTGCTCCCTGTATTATAGGACCTCTATAACCCAGTACTGCTCCCTGTATTATAGGACCTCTATAACCCAGTACTGCTCCCTGTATTATGGGACCTCTATACCAGGCCAGTACTGCTCCCTGTATTATAGGACCTCTATACCAGGCCAGTACTGCTCCCTGTATTATAGGACCTCTATAACCCAGTACTGCTCCCTGTATTATAGGACCTCTATAACCCAGTACTGCTCCCTGTATTATAGGACCTCTATAACCCAGTACTGCTCCCTGTATTATAGGACCTCTATAACCCAGTACTGCTCCCTGTATTATAGGACCTCTATAGCCCAGTACTGCTCCCTGTATTATAGGACCTCTATAGCCCAGTACTGCTCCCTGTATTATAGGACCTCTATAACCCAGTACCGCTCCCTGTATTATAGGACCTCTATAACCCAGTACTGCTCCCCTGTATTATAGGACCTCTATACCAGGCCAGTACTGCTCCCTGTATTATAGGACCTCTATAACCCAGTACGGCTCCCTGTATTATAGGACCTCTATAACCCAGTACTGCTCCCTGTATTATAGGACCTCTATACCAGGCCAGTACTGCTCCCTGTATTATAGGACCTCTATACCAGGCCAGTACTGCTCCCTGTATTATAGGACCTCTAAACCAGGCCAGTACTGCTCCCTGTATTATAGGACCTCTATAACCCAGTACTGCTCCCTGTATTATAGGACCTCTATAACCCAGTACTGCTCCCTGTATTATAGGACCTCTATAGCCCAGTACTGCTCCCCTGTATTATAGGACCTCTATACCAGGCCAGTACTGCTCCCTGTATTATAGGACCTCTATAACCCAGTACTGCTCCCTGTATTATAGGACCTCTATAACCCAGTACTGCTCCCTGTATTATAGGACCTCTATACCAGCCCAGTACTGCTCCCTGTATTATAGGACCTCTATACCAGGCCAGTACTGCTCCCTGTATTATAGGACCTCTATACCAGCCCAGTACTGCTCCCTGTATTATAGGACCTCTATACCAGGCCAGTACTGCTCCCTGTATTATAGGACCTCTATAACCCAGTACTGCTCCCTGTATTATAGGACCTCTATAACCCAGTACTGCTCCCTGTATTATAGGACCTCTATAACCCAGTACTGCTCCCTGTATTATAGGACCTCTATAACCCAGTACTGCTCCCTGTATTATAGGACCTCTATAGCCCAGTACTGCTCCCTGTATTATAGGACCTCTATAACCCAGTACTGCTCCCTGTATTATAGGACCTCTATACCAGGCCAGTACTGCTCCCTGTATTATAGGACCTCTATACCAGCCCAGTACTGCTCCCTGTATTATAGGACCTCTATACCGGCCAGTACTGCTCCCTGTATTATAGGACCTCTATACCAGGCCAGTACTGCTCCCTGTATTATAGGACCTCTATAACCCAGTACTGCTCCCTGTATTATAGGACCTCTATACCAGCCCAGTACTGCTCCCTGTATTATAGGACCTCTATACCAGCCCAGTACTGCTCCCTGTATTATAGGACCTCTATACCAGGCCAGTACTGCTCCCTGTATTATAGGACCTCTATACCAGGCCAGTACTGCTCCCTGTATTATAGGACCTCTATAGCCCAGTACTGCTCCCTGTATTATAGGACCTCTATACCAGGCCAGTACTGCTCCCTGTATTATAGGACCTCTATAACCCAGTACTGCTCCCTGTATTATAGGACCTCTATAACCCAGTACTGCTCCCTGTATTATAGGACCTCTATACCAGCCCAGTACTGCTCCCTGTATTATAGGACCTCTATAACCCAGTACTGCTCCCTGTATTATAGGACCTCTATACCAGGCCAGTACTGCTCCCTGTATTATAGGACCTCTATACCAGGCCAGTACTGCTCCCTGTATTATAGGACCTCCATACCAGGCCAGTACTGCTCCCCTGTATTATAGGACCTCTATAGCCCAGTACTGCTCCCTGTATTATAGGACCTCTATACCAGGCCAGTACTGCTCCCTGTATTATAGGACCTCTATAACCCAGTACTGCTCCCTGTATTATAGGACCTCTATAACCCAGTACTGCTCCCTGTATTATAGGACCTCTATAACCCAGTACTGCTCCCTGTATTATAGGACCTCTATACCAGCCCAGTACTGCTCCCTGTATTATAGGACCTCTATACCAGTCCAGTACTGCTCCCTGTATTATAGGACCTCTATAACCCAGTACTGCTCCCTGTATTATAGGACCTCTATACCAGGCCAGTACTGCTCCCTGTATTATAGGACCTCTATACCAAGCCAGTACTGCTCCCTGTATTATAGGACCTCTACACCAGGCCAGTACTGCTCCCTGTATTATAGGACCTCTATAACCCAGAACTGCTCCCTGTATTATAGGACCTCTATAACCCAGTACGGCTCCCTGTATTATAGGACCTCTATACCAGACCAGTACTGCTCCCTGTATTATAGGACCTCTATACCAGGCCAGTACTGCTCCCTGTATTATAGGACCTCTATAACCCAGTACTGCTCCCTGTATTATAGGACCTCTATACCAGGCCAGTACTGCTCCCTGTATTATAGGACCTCTATAACCCAGTACTGCTCCCTGTATTATAGGACCTCTATAACCCAGTACTGCTCCCTGTATTATAGGACCTCTATACCAGGCCAGTACTGCTCCCTGTATTATAGGACCTCTATAACCCAGTACTGCTCCCTGTATTATAGGACCTCTATACCAGGCCAGTACTGCTCCCTGTATTATAGGACCTCTATACAAGCCCAGTACTGCTCCCTGTATTATAGGACCTCTATAACCCAGTACTGCTCCCTGTATTATAGGACCTCTATACCCCAGTACTGCTCCCTGTATTATAGGACCTCTATACAAGGCCAGTACTGCTCCCTGTATTATAGGACCTCTATAACCCAGTACTGCTCCCTGTATTATAGGACCTCTATAACCCAGTACTGCTCCCTGTATTATAGGACCTCTATAACCCAGTACTGCTCCCTGTATTATAGGACCTCTATAACCCAGTACTGCTCCCTGTATTATAGGACCTCTATAACCCAGTACTGCTCCCTGTATTATAGGACCTCTATAACCCAGTACTGCTCCCTGTATTATAGGACCTCTATACCAGGCCAGTACTGCTCCCTGTATTATAGGACCTCTATACCAGGCCAGTACTGCTCCCTGTATTATAGGACCTCTATAACCCAGTACTGCTCCCTGTATTATAGGACCTCTATAACCCAGTACTGCTCCCTGTATTATAGGACCTCTATACCAGGCCAGTACTGCTCCCTGTATTATAGGACCTCTATAACCCAGTACTGCTCCCTGTATTATAGGACCTCTATAACCCAGTACTGCTCCCTGTATTATAGGACCTCTATAGCCCAGTACTGCTCCCTGTATTATAGGACCTCTATAACCCAGTACTGCTCCCTGTATTATAGGACCTCTATAACCCAGTACTGCTCCCTGTATTATAGGACCTCTATACCAGGCCAGTACTGCTCCCTGTATTATAGGACCTCTATACCAGCCCAGTACTGCTCCCTGTATTATAGGACCTCTATAACCCAGTACTGCTCCCTGTATTATAGGACCTCTATACCAGGCCAGTACTGCTCCCTGTATTATAGGACCTCTATACCAGGCCAGTACTGCTCCCTGTATTATAGGACCTCTATAACCCAGTACTGCTCCCTGTATTATAGGACCTCTATAACCCAGTACTGCTCCCTGTATTATAGGACCTCTATAGCCCAGTACTGCTCCCCTGCATTATAGGACCTCTATAACCCAGTACTGCTCCCTGTATTATAGGACCTCTATACCAGCCCAGTACTGCTCCCTGTATTATAGGACCTCTATACCAGCCCAGTACTGCTCCCTGTATTATAGGACCTCTATAACCCAGTACTGCTCCCTGTATTATAGGACCTCTATAACCCAGTACTGCTCCCTGTATTATAGGACCTCTATACCAGGCAAGTACTGCTCCCTGTATTATAGGACCTCTATAACCCAGTACTGCTCCCTGTATTATAGGACCTCTATAACCCAGTACTGCTCCCTGTATTATAGGACCTCTATACCAGGCCAGTACTGCTCCCTGTATTATAGGACCTCTATAACCCAGTACTGCTCCCTGTATTATAGGACCTCTATAACCCAGTACTGCTCCCTGTATTATAAGACCTCTATAACCCAGTACTGCTCCCTGTATTATAGGACCTCTATACCAGGCCAGTACTGCTCCCTGTATTATAGGACCTCTATAACCCAGTACTGCTCCCTGTATTATAGGACCTCTATAGCCCAGTACTGCTCCCTGTATTATAGGACCTCTATAGCCCAGTACTGCTCCCTGTATTATAGGACCTCTATAACCCAGTACTGCTCCCCTGTATTATAGGACCTCTATACCAGGCCAGTACTGCTCCCTGTATTATAGGACCTCTATACCAGCCCAGTACTGCTCCCTGTATTATAGGACCTCTATAACCCAGTACTGCTCCCTGTATTATAGGACCTCTATACCAGGCCAGTACTGCTCCCTGTATTATAGGACCTCTATACCAGGCCAGTACTGCTCCCTGTATTATAGGACCTCTATAACCCAGTACTGCTCCCTGTATTATAGGACCTCTATACCAGGCCAGTACTGCTCCCCTGTATTATAGGGACCTCTATAACCCAGTACTGCTCCCTGTATTATAGGACCTCTATAACCCAGTACTGCTCCCTGTATTATAGGACCTCTATAACCCAGTACTGCTCCCTGTATTATAGGACCTCTATACCAGGCCAGTACTGCTCCCTGTATTATAGGACCTCTATAACCCAGTACTGCTCCCTGTATTATAGGACCTCTATAGCCCAGTACTGCTCCCTGTATTATAGGACCTCTATAACCCAGTACTGCTCCATGTATTATAGGACCTCTATACCAGCCCAGTACTGCTCCCTGTATTATAGGACCTCTATACCAGCCCAGTACTGCTCCCTGTATTATAGGACCTCTATAACCCAGTACTGCTCCCTGTATTATAGGACCTCTATAACCCAGTACTGCTCCCTGTATTATAGGACCTCTATACCAGGCCAGTACTGCTCCCTGTATTATAGGACCTCTATAACCCAGTACTGCTCCCTGTATTATAGGACCTCTATAACCCAGTACTGCTCCCTGTATTATAGGACCTCTATACCAGGCCAGTACTGCTCCCTGTATTATAGGACCTCTATAACCCAGTACTGCTCCCTGTATTATAGGACCTCTATAACCCAGTACTGCTCCCTGTATTATAAGACCTCTATAACCCAGTACTGCTCCCTGTATTATAGGACCTCTATACCAGGCCAGTACTGCTCCCTGTATTATAGGACCTCTATAACCCAGTACTGCTCCCTGTATTATAGGACCTCTATAGCCCAGTACTGCTCCCTGTATTATAGGACCTCTATAGCCCAGTACTGCTCCCTGTATTATAGGACCTCTATAACCCAGTACTGCTCCCTGTATTATAGGACCTCTATAGCCCAGTACTGCTCCCTGTATTATAGGACCTCTATACCAGGCCAGTACTGCTCCCTGTATTATAGGACCTCTATAACCCAGTACTGCTCCCCTGTATTATAGGACCTCTATAACCCAGTACTGCTCCCTGTATTATAGGACCTCTATACCAGCCCAGTACTGCTCCCTGTATTATAGGACCTCTATAACCCAGTACTGCTCCCTGTATTATAGGACCTCTATAACCCAGTACTGCTCCCCTGTATTATGGGACCTCTATACCAGGCCAGTACTGCTCCCTGTATTATAGGACCTCTATACCAGGCCAGTACTGCTCCCTGTATTATAGGACCTCTATAACCCAGTACTGCTCCCTGTATTATAGGACCTCTATAACCCAGTACTGCTCCCTGTATTATAGGACCTCTATAACCCAGTACTGCTCCCTGTATTATAGGACCTCTATAACCCAGTACTGCTCCCTGTATTATAGGACCTCTATAGCCCAGTACTGCTCCCTGTATTATAGGACCTCTATAGCCCAGTACTGCTCCCTGTATTATAGGACCTCTATAACCCAGTACCGCTCCCTGTATTATAGGACCTCTATAACCCAGTACTGCTCCCTGTATTATAGGACCTCTATACCAGGCCAGTACTGCTCCCTGTATTATAGGACCTCTATAACCCAGTACGGCTCCCTGTATTATAGGACCTCTATAACCCAGTACTGCTCCCTGTATTATAGGACCTCTATACCAGGCCAGTACTGCTCCCTGTATTATAGGACCTCTATACCAGGCCAGTACTGCTCCCTGTATTATAGGACCTCTAAACCAGGCCAGTACTGCTCCCTGTATTATAGGACCTCTATAACCCAGTACTGCTCCCTGTATTATAGGACCTCTATAACCCAGTACTGCTCCCTGTATTATAGGACCTCTATAGCCCAGTACTGCTCCCTGTATTATAGGACCTCTATACCAGGCCAGTACTGCTCCCTGTATTATAGGACCTCTATAACCCAGTACTGCTCCCTGTATTATAGGACCTCTATAACCCAGTACTGCTCCCTGTATTATAGGACCTCTATACCAGCCCAGTACTGCTCCCTGTATTATAGGACCTCTATACCAGGCCAGTACTGCTCCCTGTATTATAGGACCTCTATACCAGCCCAGTACTGCTCCCTGTATTATAGGACCTCTATACCAGGCCAGTACTGCTCCCTGTATTATAGGACCTCTATAACCCAGTACTGCTCCCCTGTATTATAGGACCTCTATAACCCAGTACTGCTCCCTGTATTATAGGACCTCTATAACCCAGTACTGCTCCCTGTATTATAGGACCTCTATAACCCAGTACTGCTCCCTGTATTATAGGACCTCTATAGCCCAGTACTGCTCCCTGTATTATAGGACCTCTATAACCCAGTACTGCTCCCTGTATTATAGGACCTCTATACCAGGCCAGTACTGCTCCCTGTATTATAGGACCTCTATACCAGCCCAGTACTGCTCCCTGTATTATAGGACCTCTATACCGGGCCAGTACTGCTCCCTGTATTATAGGACCTCTATACCAGGCCAGTACTGCTCCCTGTATTATAGGACCTCTATAACCCAGTACTGCTCCCTGTATTATAGGACCTCTATACCAGCCCAGTACTGCTCCCTGTATTATAGGACCTCTATACCAGCCCAGTACTGCTCCCTGTATTATAGGACCTCTATACCAGGCCAGTACTGCTCCCTGTATTATAGGACCTCTATACCAGGCCAGTACTGCTCCCTGTATTATAGGACCTCTATAGCCCAGTACTGCTCCCTGTATTATAGGACCTCTATACCAGGCCAGTACTGCTCCCTGTATTATAGGACCTCTATAACCCAGTACTGCTCCCTGTATTATAGGACCTCTATAACCCAGTACTGCTCCCTGTATTATAGGACCTCTATAACCCAGTACTGCTCCCTGTATTATAGGACCTCTATACCAGGCCAGTACTGCTCCCTGTATTATAGGACCTCTATACCAGGCCAGTACTGCTCCCTGTATTATAGGACCTCTATACCAGGCCAGTACTGCTCCCTGTATTATAGGACCTCTATAGCCCAGTACTGCTCCCTGTATTATAGGACCTCTATACCAGGCCAGTACTGCTCCCTGTATTATAGGACCTCTATAACCCAGTACTGCTCCCTGTATTATAGGACCTCTATAACCCAGTACTGCTCCCTGTATTATAGGACCTCTATAACCCAGTACTGCTCCCTGTATTATAGGACCTCTATACCAGGCCAGTACTGCTCCCTGTATTATAGGACCTCTATAACCCAGTACTGCTCCCTGTATTATAGGACCTCTATAACCCAGTACTGCTCCCTGTATTATAGGACCTCTATACCAGGCCAGTACTGCTCCCTGTATTATAGGACCTCTATACCAGGCCAGTACTGCTCCCTGTATTATAGGACCTCTATACCAGGCCAGTACTGCTCCCTGTATTATAGGACCTCTATAACCCAGAACTGCTCCCTGTATTATAGGACCTCTATAACCCAGTACGGCTCCCTGTATTATAGGACCTCTATAGGACCTCTATACCAGACCAGTACTGCTCCCTGTATTATAGGACCTCTATACCAGGCCAGTACTGCTCCCTGTATTATAGGACCTCTATAACCCAGTACTGCTCCCTGTATTATAGGACCTCTATACCAGGCCAGTACTGCTCCCTGTATTATAGGACCTCTATAACCCAGTACTGCTCCCTGTATTATAGGACCTCTATAACCCAGTACTGCTCCCTGTATTATAGGACCTCTATACCAGGCCAGTACTGCTCCCTGTATTATAGGACCTCTATAACCCAGTACTGCTCCCTGTATTATAGGACCTCTATACCAGGCCAGTACTGCTCCCTGTATTATAGGACCTCTATACAAGCCCAGTACTGCTCCCTGTATTATAGGACTGTCACGGTTTCGGCCGAGGCTGCCTCTCTCCCTTGTTCGGGCAGGCTTCGGCGTTCGTCGTCTCCGGAATTCTAGCTGCCACCGATTGATGTTTCATGTTCGTTTGCTTTTGTCTGTTTGTTTCTACACCTGTTTCTGTTTTGTAGTAATTAGTGTCCTATAAGTTTCTCGTTGTGTTTGTCTTGTGTTGTGTGTGATTGTTACCGTCAGTCTGTGTATTGCTCGGTTGAGCGTTATTTTCTCCACTGTTTGCTGGAGCGTTCGTTGCACTTGTGTGTGCACTTATTTCATCCTGACGCACCTGTTTGTGCGCATTGTCTTTTCGCCTTCGTGCGTATTTTGCTGTCAGGCTTTTTTTCGTCCTGTTGCCTGTGTTTAGGCAGGAATACAGCTTTTGGAATTCAGTCTGCTTCCTGCGTTTGATTCCTACACCACACCTACAACACGACCTGACAGAATCACACACCTTACAGTATGGAATCAGCAGGAGCCGAAGCAGCACATTCAAGACTGGAAACCCAGGTTCGGGAACAGCAAGAGCAGCTCCTGCAGATGGGGGGCCGCCCTGCAGGAGGTGATGACCACCCTCCGAGGCTGGGGTCCGCCTCCACCGCCAGCCGCCCTGCCAGCACCATCGGCCAGCCCACCCAGTCCAGCGCCGGAACCTCGCGGAGTCCGACTATCTCTCCCGAGGTCCTACGACGGGACCGCAGCTGGGTGTCAGGGATTCCTGCTCCAGGTAGAGCTGTACCTGGCCACAGTACATCCGGCACCTTCAGGGCATGAGAGCGTGTCCGCCCTGATCTCCTGCCTGGCCGGTAAAGCGTTGGAGTGGGCCAACGCGGAGTGGAGGAAGATCGACGCCACGACTATTACATACACCGAGTTCTCCCGCCGCTTTAGGGCGGTGTTCGACCATCCCCGGAGGGGAAAGCGGCGGGGAGCGTCTGGTCTTCCTCAGGCAGGGGAGGAGGAGTGCCCAGGAATTCGCACTCGAATTCCGTACTCTAGCGGCAGATGCAGGGTGGAATGAGCGGGCCCTCATCGATCTATACCGATGTAGCCTCAGAGAGGACGTCCGTCGGGAGCTGGCCTGTAGGGACACCAGTCTCACTTTCGACCAGCTGGTCGACATGTCAATCAGGTTAGATAACCTATTGGCTACCCGCGGACGTCCTGAGGGGGTCCGTCCATTCCATCCTCCAGCGCATCCGAGCCGTGTCCTATGGAGCTCGGGGCGCTGGCGCTAGAGATAGGAGGAGTCGGCAGACTAGGGGGTCCATCCACTGCACCAACTGTGGTCGGGGAGGACACACCGCGGCTAGGTGCTGGGGATGGCCTCCTAGGGGAGATGACGACAGGTCCCGCACTGGGGATTCCTTCCAGGTGAGTAGGCGCCCCCACTCACCCAGAGCTCTCTGTTGCCCATTTCTGTATGCCTGTATGTTTTCCACAGGTAGCACCTCATGCCCAGCATAAGGCGCTGGTAGATTCAGGCGCAGCTGGGAATTTTATTGATAAAAAGTTTTGTTTAGCGTTAGGGATTCCCCTCATTCCTGTTGATGTTCCTTTTCCCGTTCACGCCTAGATAGTCGTCCGTTGGGTACGGGCTTGATCAGGGAGGTCACGGCGCCACTTAGGATGTGTGCGCAGGGGGATCATCAGGAGATGATTCAGCTGTTCCTGATTGACTCTCCTGCGTATCCGGTGGTGCTGGGCATGCCCTGGTTGAGTACCCATAACCCAGTGATTTCGTGGCAGGAGAGGGCTCTGATGGAGTGGTCTGCTCAGTGTGTGGGTAGATGTTTGGGCGTTTCCGTAGGGGCTACCTCGGTGGAGAGTCCAAACCAGGTGCCCGCATTGCACATTCCACCTGAGTATGGGGATTTGGCTATCGCGTTTAGTAAGGCGAGGGCGACGCGGTTGCCACCCCATAGGCAGGGGGATTGTGCGATAAACCTTCAGGCAGGAGCTGCGCTCCCACGGAGTCATGTGTATCCTCTGTCTCAGGAGGAGAAGAAAGCTATGGAGATTTACATAGACGAATCGCTGAGACAAGGATACATACGGCCGTCCACTTCCCCCGCGTCCTCGAAGTTTCTTTTTCGTGAAGAAGAAGGATGGTGGTTTGCGTCCCGTGCATCGATTACCGTGGTCTCAATCAGATTACGGTGAAGTATAGTTATCCACTCCCGCTGATTGCGACCATGACTGAGTCGTTGCATGGGGCGCGTTTCTTCACGAAATTAGATCTCAGGAGCGCGTATAACTTGGTGCGCATCAAGAAGGATGATGAATGGAAAACAGCCTTTAGTACCACCTCGGGCCATTACGAGTATCTAGTCATGCCATACGGGTTGATGAATGCTCCGTCGGTTTTCCAATCATTTGTGGATGAGATCTTCAGGGACATGCAGGGACAGGGAGTCGTTGTGTACATAGATGACATTCTCGTGTACTCACCTACCCGTGTCGAGCATGTGGCCCTGGTGCGCAGAGTGTTGCGGAGGCTGGTGGAGCACGACCTGTATGTGAAGGCAGAGAAGTGTCTGTTTTTCCAGGAGTCTATCTCCTTTTTGGGGTATCAGTTGTCCGCGTCAGGGGTGAAGATGGAGGTAGACCGAAGCGTCGGCCGTGCGTAATTGGCAAACACCAACCACTGTGAAAGAGGTGCAGCAGTTTTTGGGGTTTGCGAATTACTACCGGAGGTTTATCCGGGGGTTTTGGGCAAGTGGCAGCTCCCATCACGTCTCTCTTGAAGGGGGGTCCGGTGCGTCTGCAGTGGTCAGTCGAGGCGGACAGGGCGTTTGGGAGGCTGAAGGACCTGTTTACCTCGGCTCCGGTGCTGGCGCATCCGGATCCCTCTTTACCATTTCAGGTAGAGGTGGGACGCGTCTGAGGCCGGTATTGGCGCCGTGCTTTACAACGGTCAGGCGCGCCACCTAAACTCCGCCCCTGTGCCTTCTATTCCAAGAAGCTCAGCCCGGCGGAGCGAAATTATGACATAGGGGACAGGGAGCTGTTAGCTGTGGTACAGGCCCTTAAGGTGTGGAGGCACTGGCTTGAGGGGGCTCAACACCCTTTCCTCATTTTGACGGACCACCGTAACCTGGAGTACATCCGGGCAGCGAGGAGGCTGAACCCTCGGCAGGCTAGATGGAGTATGTTTTTGACCCGTTTCTCTTTTAAGATCACCTACATCCCTGGGTCACAAAACGGGAAGGCAGATGCGCTGTCTCGGCTGTAAGGACGGGGAGAGAGAGGTTCGTGGAGCCCACTCCCATACTGCCGGAGTCGTGTCTAGTGGCACCGGTGGTGTGGGAGCTCGATTCTGAGCTCGAGCGGGCATTACGCACCGACCCTAGTCCACCACAATGCCCGGAGGGTCGGAAGTATGTTCCGCTCGAGTGTCGGGATCGATTGATCTATTGGGCTCACACGTCACCCTCCTCTGGACACCCGGGTATCGGGCCGGACAGTGCACTGTCTTAGTGCCAAATATTGGTGGCCCACGTTGGCCAGGGATGTGAGGGTTTATGTTTCCTCCTGCTCGGTGTGCGCCCAGTGTAAGGCGCCTAGACATCTGCCTAGGGGCAAGTTACTGCCCCTGCCCGTTCCACAACGACCATGGTCCCACCTCTCGGTGGATTTTATAACTGACCTTCCCCTCTCTCAAGGGAATACTACCATCCTGGTCGTTGTGGACCGGTTCTCTAAGGCCTGTCGTTTGCTCCCCATGCCGGGTCTTCCTACTGCCCTGCAGACCGCCGAAGCTATATTCACCCATGTGTTCCGGCACTACGGGGTGCCCGAGGACATTGTGGCTGACCGAGGTCCCCAATTCACCTCCAGAGTCTGGAGAGCTTTTATGGAGCGGTTGGGGGTCTCGGTGAGCCTCACCTCGGGTTACCACCCGGAGAGTAATGGGCAGGTGGAACGCGTTAACCAGGATGTGGGTAGGTTTCTCAGAACGTACTGCCGGGATCGGCCGGAGGAGTGGGCGAGATATGTGCCCTGGGCCGAGATGGCACAGAACTCTCTCCGCCACTCCTCCACCCAACTAACCCCTTTTCAGTGTGTTTTGGGGTACCAGCCGGTTCTGGCACCATGGCATGAGAGCCAGATCGAGGCCCCCGCTGTGGATGAGTGGGTGCGGCGCTCGGAGGAGACGTGGGGACGCTGCACACGTCCATCTGCAGCGTGCCATACGTCGACAGAAGACGAGCGCCGACCTACACCGCAGTGAGGGGCCAGTGTACGCACCTGGAGATCGAGTCTGGCTCTCTGCCAGAAACCTGCCCCTCCGCCTGCCCTGTCGGAAGCTGGGTCGGCGGTTTGTAGGGCCATTTAAAGTCCTGAGAAGGTTGAACGAGGTATGTTATAGATTACAGTTACCAGTTGAGTATAAGTGTATTAACCCCTCGTTCCATGTGTCCCCTTCTCAGGCCGGTGGTAGCAGGCCCACTCCAAGAACATGAGATCTTGGAGACCCCCGGCCCCGTTGGACATCGAGGGGTACCGGCGTACACTGTGAGATCCATCTTGGATTCTAGACGTCGGAGAGGGGGTCTTCAGTATCTAGTGGAGTGGGAGGGGTACGGTCCGGAGGAGCGGTGCTGGGTGCCGAGGAGAGACATCTTGGACCCGTCGCTCCTGACGGAATTCCATCGGGGGTATCCGACGCGCCCTGCGCCGCGGCCTCCGGGTCGTCCCCAAGGCCGGAGTCGGGCGCGCGTCTGGAGCCGCGCGTCAAGGGGGGGTACTGTCACGGTTTCGGCCGAGGCTGCCTCTCTCCCTTGTTCGGGCAGGCTTCGGCGTTCGTCGCTCTCGGAATTCTAGCTGCCACCGATTGATGTTTCATGTTCGTTTGCTTTTGTCTGTTTGTTTCTACACCTGTTTCTGTTTTGTAGTAATTAGTGTCCTATAAGTTTCTCGTTGTGTTTGTCTTGTGTTGTGTGTGATTGTTACCGTCAGTCTGTGTATTGCTCGGTTGAGCGTTATTTTCTCCACTGTTTGCTGGAGCGTTCGTTGCACTTGTGTGTGCACTTATTTCATCCTGACGCACCTGTTTGTGCGCATTGTCTTTTCGCCTTCGTGCGTATTTTGCTGTCAGGCTTTTTTCGTCCTGTTGCCTGTGTTTAGGCAGGAATACAGCTTTTTGGAATTCAGTCTGCTTCCTGCGTTTGATTCCTACACCACACCTACAACACGACCTGACAAGGACCTCTATAACCCAGTACTGCTCCCTGTATTATAGGACCTCTATAACCCAGTACTGCTCCCTGTATTATAGGACCTCTATAACCCAGTACTGCTCCCTGTATTATAGGACCTCTATAACCCAGTACTGCTCCCTGTATTATAGGACCTCTATACCAGGCCAGTACTGCTCCCTGTATTATAGGACCTCTATACCAGGCCAGTACTGCTCCCTGTATTATAGGACCTCTATAACCCAGTACTGCTCCCTGTATTATAGGACCTCTATAACCCAGTACTGCTCCCTGTATTATAGGACCTCTATACCAGGCCAGTACTGCTCCCTGTATTATAGGACCTCTATAACCCAGTACTGCTCCCTGTATTATAGGACCTCTATAACCCAGTACTGCTCCCTGTATTATAGGACCTCTATAGCCCAGTACTGCTCCCTGTATTATAGGACCTCTATAACCCAGTACTGCTCCCTGTATTATAGGACCTCTATAACCCAGTACTGCTCCCTGTATTATAGGACCTCTATACCAGGCCAGTACTGCTCCCTGTATTATAGGACCTCTATACCAGCCCAGTACTGCTCCCTGTATTATAGGACCTCTATAACCCAGTACTGCTCCCTGTATTATAGGACCTCTATACCAGGCCAGTACTGCTCCCTGTATTATAGGACCTCTATACCAGGCCAGTACTGCTCCCTGTATTATAGGACCTCTATAACCCAGTACTGCTCCCTGTATTATAGGACCTCTATACCAGGCCAGTACTGCTCCCTGTATTATAGGACCTCTATAACCCAGTACTGCTCCCTGTATTATAGGACCTCTATAACCCAGTACTGCTCCCTGTATTATAGGACCTCTATACCAGGCCAGTACTGCTCCCTGTATTATAGGACCTCTATAACCCAGTACTGCTCCCTGTATTATAGGACCTCTATAGCCCAGTACTGCTCCCTGTATTATAGGACCTCTATAACCCAGTACTGCTCCCTGTATTATAGGACCTCTATACCAGCCCAGTACTGCTCCCTGTATTATAGGACCTCTATACCAGCCCAGTACTGCTCCCTGTATTATAGGACCTCTATAACCCAGTACTGCTCCCTGTATTATAGGACCTCTATAACCCAGTACTGCTCCCTGTATTATAGGACCTCTATACCAGGCAAGTACTGCTCCCTGTATTATAGGACCTCTATAACCCAGTACTGCTCCCTGTATTATAGGACCTCTATAACCCAGTACTGCTCCCTGTATTATAGGACCTCTATACCAGGCCAGTACTGCTCCCTGTATTATAGGACCTCTATAACCCAGTACTGCTCCCTGTATTATAGGACCTCTATAACCCAGTACTGCTCCCTGTATTATAAGACCTCTATAACCCAGTACTGCTCCCTGTATTATAGGACCTCTATACCAGGCCAGTACTGCTCCCTGTATTATAGGACCTCTATAACCCAGTACTGCTCCCTGTATTATAGGACCTCTATAGCCCAGTACTGCTCCCTGTATTATAGGACCTCTATAGCCCAGTACTGCTCCCTGTATTATAGGACCTCTATAACCCAGTACTGCTCCCTGTATTATAGGACCTCTATACCAGGCCAGTACTGCTCCCTGTATTATAGGACCTCTATACCAGCCCAGTACTGCTCCCTGTATTATAGGACCTCTATAACCCAGTACTGCTCCCTGTATTATAGGACCTCTATACCAGGCCAGTACTGCTCCCTGTATTATAGGACCTCTATACCAGGCCAGTACTGCTCCCTGTATTATAGGACCTCTATAACCCAGTACTGCTCCCTGTATTATAGGACCTCTATACCAGGCCAGTACTGCTCCCTGTATTATAGGACCTCTATAACCCAGTACTGCTCCCTGTATTATAGGACCTCTATAACCCAGTACTGCTCCCTGTATTATAGGACCTCTATAACCCAGTACTGCTCCCTGTATTATAGGACCTCTATACCAGGCCAGTACTGCTCCCTGTATTATAGGACCTCTATAACCCAGTACTGCTCCCTGTATTATAGGACCTCTATAGCCCAGTACTGCTCCCTGTATTATAGGACCTCTATAACCCAGTACTGCTCCCTGTATTATAGGACCTCTATACCAGCCCAGTACTGCTCCCCTGTATTATAGGACCTCTATACCAGCCCAGTACTGCTCCCTGTATTATAGGACCTCTATAACCCAGTACTGCTCCCTGTATTATAGGACCTCTATAACCCAGTACTGCTCCCTGTATTATAGGACCTCTATACCAGGCCAGTACTGCTCCCTGTATTATAGGACCTCTATAACCCAGTACTGCTCCCTGTATTATAGGACCTCTATAACCCAGTACTGCTCCCTGTATTATAAGACCTCTATAACCCAGTACTGCTCCCTGTAATTTATAGGACCTCTATACCAGGCCAGTACTGCTCCCTGTATTATAGGACCTCTATAACCCAGTACTGCTCCCCTGTATTATAGGACCTCTATAGCCCAGTACTGCTCCCTGTATTATAGGACCTCTATAGCCCAGTACTGCTCCCTGTATTATAGGACCTCTATAACCCAGTACTGCTCCCTGTATTATAGGACCTATATAGCCCAGTACTGCTCCCTGTATTATAGGACCTCTATACCAGGCCAGTACTGCTCCCTGTATTATAGGACCTCTATAACCCAGTACTGCTCCCTGTATTATAGGACCTCTATAACCCAGTACTGCTCCCTGTATTATAGGACCTCTATACCAGCCCAGTACTGCTCCCTGTATTATAGGACCTCTATAACCCAGTACTGCTCCCTGTATTATAGGACCTCTATAACCCAGTACTGCTCCCTGTATTATAGGACCTCTATAACCCAGTACTGCTCCCTTTATTATAGGACCTCTATACCAGGCCAGTACTGCTCCCTGTATTATAGGACCTCTATAACCCAGTACTGCTCCCTGTATTATAGGACCTCTATAACCCAGTACTGCTCCCTGTATTATAGGACCTCTATACCAGGCGGTGTGAACGGACTCCAGCCACCCAAGCCATAGACTGTTCTCTCGGCTTCCGCACGGCAAGTGGTACCGGTGCATCAAGTCTGACACCAACAGGCTCCTGAACAGCTTCTATCCACATGCCATGAGACTGTTAAATAGCTAACAAAATGGCTGCACGGACTATCTGATAATATATCATCCTAACCCTAACCCTAACTAAATGGCTGCACGGACTATCTGATAATATATCATCCTAACCCTAACCCTAACAAAATGGCTGCACGGACTATCTGATAATATATCATCCTAACCCTAACCCTAACAAAATGGCTGCACGGACTATCTGATAATATATCATCCTAACCCTAACTAAATAGTATATCATCTCTCTGAGTTGACCCTTTATTGTATTATTGTCTCTGTACACTCACACACACTCACACTCCAACAGACATATAAACACTCACTCCATCATCATCACACACACAATATGCACATATATTTATAGTGACTCTACACACACACTCCCTTACGATCATCTACTGTACACTGCCTAGTCACCTGACCCCTATACATCTCTACTGACCCTGTATATACCTGCTACTCTGATTATCATATATCCTGATGTCTAGTCACCTGACCCCTATACATATCTACTGACCCTGTATATACCTGCTACTCTGATTATCATATATCCTGATGTCTAGTCACCTGACCCCTATACATATCTACTGACCCTGGAACTGACCCTGTATATACAGTGGGGAAAAAATGTATTTAGTCAGCCACCAATTGTGCAAGTTATTCCACTTAAAAAGATGAGAGAGGCCTGTAATTTTCATCATAGGTACACGTCAACTATGACAGACAAAATGAGAAAAAAAAATCCTGAAAATCACATTGTAGGATTTTTAATGAATTTATTTGCAAATTATGGTGGAAAATAAGTATTTGGTCAATAACAAAAGTTTATCAATACTTTGTTATATACCCTTTGTTGGCAATGACACAGGTCAAACGTTTTCTGTAAGTCTTCACAAGGTTTTCACACACTGTTGCTGGTATTTTGGCCCATTCCTCCATGCAGATCTCCTCTAGAGCAGTGATGTTTTGGGGCTGTCGCTGGGCAACACAGACTTTCAACTCCCTCCAAAGATTTTCTATGGGGTTGAGATCTGGAGACTGGCTATGCCACTCCAGGACCTTGAAATGCTTCTTACGAAGCCACTCCTTCGTTGCCCGGGCGGTGTGTTTGGGATCATTGTCATGCTGAAAGACCCAGCCACGTTTCATCTTCAATGCCCTTGCTGATGGAAGGAGGTTTTCACTCAAAATCTCACGATACATGGCCCCATTCATTCTTTCCTTTAACGGATCAGTCGTCCTGGTCCCTTTGCAGAAAAACAGCCCCAAAGCATGATGTTTCGACCCCCATGCTTCACAGTAGGTATGGTGTTATTTGGATGCAACTCAGCATTCTTTGTCCTCCAAACACGACGTAGTTGAGTTTTTACCAAAAAGTTCTATTTTGGTTTCATCTGACCATATGACATTCTCCCAATCCTCTTCTGGATCATCCAAATGCACTCTAGCAAACTTCAGACGGGCCTGGACATGTACTGGCTTAAGCAGGGGGACACGTCTGGCACTGCAGGATTTGAGTCCCTGGCGGCGTAGTGTGTTACTGATGGTAGGCTTTGTTACTTTGGTCCCAGCTCTCTGCAGGTCATTCACTAGGTCCCCCCGTGTGGTTCTGGGATTTTTGCTCACCGTTCTTGTGATCATTTTGACCCCACGGGGTGAGATCTTGCTTGGAGCCCCAGATCGAGGGAGATTATCAGTGGTCTTGTATGTCTTCCATTTCCTAATAATTGCTCCCACAGTTGATTTCTTCAAACCAAGCTGCTTACCTATTGCAGATTCAGTCTTCCCAGCCTGGTGCAGGTCTACAATTTTGTTTCTGGTGTCCTTTGACAGCTCTTTGGTCTTGGCCATAGTGGAGTTTGGAATGTGACTGTTTGAGGTTGTGGACAGGTGTCTTTTATACTGATTACAAGTTCAAACAGGTGCCATTAATACAGGTAACGAGTGGAGGACAGAGGAGCCTCTTAAAGAAGAAGTTACAGGTCTGTGAGAGCCAGAAATCTTGCTTGTTTGTAGGTGACCAAATACTTATTTTCCACCATAATTTGCAAATAAATTCATTAAAAATCCTACAATGTGATTTTCTGGAATTATTTTTCTCAATTTGTCTGTCATAGTTGACGTGTACCTATGATGAAAATGACAGGCCTCTCTCATCTTTTTAAGTGGAAGAACTTGCACAATTGGTGGCTGACTAAATACTTTTTTTCCCCACTGTAGCTACTGACCCTGGAACTGTCCTTGTATATAGCTACTGACCCTGGAACTGTCCCTGTATATAGCTACTGACCCTGGAACTGTCCTTGTATATCGCTGACTTACTTTCTCCTGTTGTTCTTATTTCTATTTGTTGTGTGTTTCTGTTCTACTTGACTTTCTGATAGTACTACTAGTGATACTGATTACTGCATTGTTGGGTTGGAGCTTGGAAGAAAGGCATTTCCCTGTACTAGTGATACTGATTACTGCATTGTTGGGTTGGAGCTTGGAAGAAAGGCATTTCACTGTACTAGTGATACTGATTACTGCATTGTTGGGTTGGAGCTTGGAAGAAAGGCATTTCCCTGTACTAGTGATACTGATTACTGCATTGTTGGGTTGGAGCTTGGAAGAAAGGCATTTCACTGTACTAGTGATACTGATTACTGCATTGTTGGGTTGGAGCTTGGAAGAAAGGCATTTCACTGGACTAGTGATACTGATTACTGCATTGTTGGGTTGGAGCTTGGAAGAAAGGCATTTCCCTGTACTAGTGATACTGATTACTGCATTGTTGGGTTGGAGCTTGGAAGAAAGGCATTTCCCTGTACTAGTGATACTGATTACTGCATTGTTGGGTTGGAGCTTGGAAGAAAGGCATTTCCCTGTACTAGTGCACGTGACAATAAAAACTTGAAGACTGAGTCTGGGAGCTTAACGCTAAACTCTCTCTCTCTCTCGCTCTCTGACAGTTAGCGACAGGAAATGAGCTCATAATGAGATCAACATGACGGAGTAATCCTGTTGGCTCAGAAAAAGCCACATTCCTGTCTCTCATCCTTGGTAAATATGAACCTATTTCCAAGTGTGCATCCCAAATGGCACCCTACTCCTTATATAGTGCACTACTTTGAGGACAAATGATGCAGGCCCTGGTCAAAAGTAGTGCACTATACCGTATAGGGAATAGGGTGCCGTTTGGTACACAGACCAAGAGACAGCTTTCCCTGCTGAGATAGAATGATCCCAGTCAGAGAGACAGCTTTCCCTGCTGAGGAAGAATGATCCCAGTCAGAGAGACAGCTTTCCCCGCTGAGACAGAATTATCCCAGTCAGAGAGACAGCTTTCCCTGCTGAGGAAGAATGATCCCAGTCAGAGAGACAGCTTTCCCCGCTGAGACAGAATGATCCCAGTCAGAGAGACAGCTTTCCCCGCTGAGACAGAATGATCCCAGTCAGAGAGACAGCTTTCCCTGCTGAGGCAGAATGATCCCAGTCAGAGAGACAGCTTTCCCCGCTGAGACAGAATGATCCCAGTCAGAGAGAAAGCTTTCCCCGCTGAGACAGAATGATCCCAGTCAGAGAGACAGCTTTCCCTGCTGAGACAGAATGATCCCAGTCAGAGAGAAAGCTTTCCCCGCTGAGACAGAATGATCCCAGTCAGAGAGACAGCTTTCCCTGCTGAGGAAGAATGATCCCAGTCAGAGAGACAGCTTTCCCCGCTGAGACAGAATGATCCCAGTCAGAGAGACAGCTTTCCCTGCTGAGGCAGAATGATCCCAGTCAGAGAGACAGCTTTCCCCGCTGAGACAGAATGATCCCAGTCAGAGAGACAGCTTTCCCTGCTGAGACAGAATGATCCCAGTCAGAGAGAAAGCTTTCCCCGCTGAGACAGAATGATCCCAGTCAGAGAGACAGCTTTCCCTGCTGAGACAGAATGATCCCAGTCAGAGAGACAGCTTTCCCTGCTGAGGCAGAATGATCCCAGTCAGAGAGACAGCTTTCCCTGCTGAGACAGAATGATCCCAGTCAGAGAGACAGCTTTCCCTGCTGAGGCAGAATGATCCCAGTCAGAGAGACAGCTTTCCCTGCTGAGGCAGAATGATCCCGGTCAGAGAGAAAGCTTTCCCTGCTGAGACAGAATGATCCCAGTCAGAGAGACAGCTTTCCCTGCTGAGGCAGAATGATCCCAGTCAGAGAGACAGCTTTCCCTGCTGAGGCAGAATGATCCCGGTCAGAGAGAAAGCTTTCCCTGCTGAGACAGAATGATCCCAGTCAGAGAGACAGCTTTCCCTGCTGAGACAGAATGATCCCAGTCAGAGAGACAGCTTTCCCTGCTGAGGCAATATAAGGTGTGAGTGCTCTTTAAACATTCCTGACCAAACCCCTACAATCAGATTTGCAAAGCAGCTCTAACGTGGTTCAACTATGTTTTAAGTACCGGAGGATCAACTTCTAAATGCTCATCATAATCTCCAACCCTGAGGATTTACTGCTCTTAATCCAGGACATTCCAGGACGGAGGGAGGAAACAGCCCTGTAATCCTGTTGTGTGTCATTTGATCTGTTTCCACACCAGCCAGTCATATGCACTAGAACAGTTCGCTGTCTCACCATGCAGGAGAAAGATCAGCCAGTCATATGCACTAGAACAGTTCGCTGTCTCACCATGCAGGAGAAAGATCTTACAGCATGCATTAGGTTGACTAGATTCTCTCTTCACCATCTAACTCAATGACATCAACGTATCATGGAGTACAATGGTGAGAGAGAGGGAGGGTGGGAGATGGAGAGGTAGGTAGGGAGGAAGGAGTAGGGAGGGAGGGAGGAAGGAGTAGGGAGGGAGGGAGGGAGGGGTGGTGGGAGATGGAGAAGTAGGGAGGGAGGAAGGAGTAGGGAGGGAGGGAGGGAGGAGTAGGGAGGGAGGGAGGGAGGAAGGAGTAGGGAGGGAGGGAGGAAGGAGTAGGGAGGGAGGGAGGGAGGGGTGGTGGGAGATGGAGAAGTAGGGAGGGAGGAAGGAGTAGGGAGGGAGGAAGGAGTAGGGAGGGAGGAGGGGTGGGAGGAGGGGAGGAGGGAGGAGGGAGGGAGGAGGGGTAGGGAGGGAGGAAGGAGTAGGGAGGGAGAGGGGTAGGGAGGAGGAGGGGTAGGGAGGGAGGAAGGAGTAGGGAGGGAGGAAGGAGGGGTAGGGAGGGAGGAAGGAGTAGGGAGGGAGGGAGGGAGGAAGGAGTAGGTAGGGAGGGAGATGGAGATGGTGAGGGAGGGAGGGAGGGAGGGAGGGAGATGGAGAGAGAGGGAGGGAGGGAGGGAGGGGGGAGGGAGGGAGATGTGAGAGAGGGAGGGAGAGGGAGGGAGGGAGATGGTGAGGGAGGGAGGTAGGGAGGGAGGGAGGGATGGATGGTGGGAGATGGAGAGAGGGAGGGAGGGAGATGGTGAGGGAGGGAGGTAGGGAGGGAGGGAGGGATGGATGGTGGGAGATGGAGAGAGAGGGAGGGAGGGAGATGGTGAGGGAGGGAGGTAGGGAGGGAGGGAGGGATGGATGGTGGGAGATGGAGAGAGAGGGAGGGAGGGAGATGGTGAGGGAGGGAGGTAGGGAGGGATGGAGGGATGGATGGTGGGAGATGGAGAGAGAGGGAGGGAGGGAGATGGTGAGGGAGGGAGGTAGGGAGGGAGGGATGGTGGGAGATGGTGAAGGAGGGAGGGAGGGAGGGATGGAGGGAGGGATGATGGATGATGGATGATGGAGAGGGAGGGAAGGATACGGGAGGAAAGATGGTCTGGAATATTTAAACTGAAACAGAGCAAGGTTCTGGATCTCTGGAGACAGCTCATTTCTACCTTATTCTACCTCCATAGCAGTGATTCAGAAATGACACAGTACAGATCTAAATGCTAGTATTCAGAGGTTCCTAACTTTATATATTCACTGGATATTACATTTCAACATACTTCAACATATGAAGTCATAGTATTGTAAATACTGTGTTGAATCAGAATGTGTCCATGACTATAGAAACAGGCTCCAGACTGGCTTTAGCCTAGAGGTTGCCATGGTTCTCTGACCAATTATTTCAAAGAAGTCTGATGAACTGCTGTACAGTAAGCATCCTCTGATGTTCCATGTTCAGTAACACCCTGACTAGTGATGGTCCTCTGATGTTCCATGTTCAGTAACACCCTGACTAGTGATGGTCCTCTGATGTTCCATGTTCAGTAACACCCTGACTAGTGATGGTCCTCTGATGTTCCATGTTCAGTAACACCCTGACTAGTGATGGTCCTCTGATGTTCCATGTTCAGTAACACCCTGACTAGTGATGGTCCTCTGATGTTCCATGTTCAGTAACACCCTGACTAGTGATGGTCCTCTGATGTTCCATGTTCAGTAACACCCTGACTAGTGATGGTCCTCTGATGTTCCATGTTCAGTAACACCCTGACTAGTGATGGTCCTCTGATGTTCCATGTTCAGTAACACCCTGACTAGTGATGGTCCTCTGATGTTCCATGTTCAGTAACACCCTGACTAGTGATGGTCCTCTGATGTTCCATGTTCAGTAACACCCTGACTAGTGATGGTCCTCTGATGTTCCATGTTCAGTAACACCCTGACTAGTGATGGTCCTCTGATGTTCCATGTTCAGTAACACCCTGACTAGTGATGGTCCTCTGATGTTCCATGTTCAGTAACACCCTGACTAGTGATGGTCCTCTGATGTTCCATGTTCAGTAACACCCTGACTAGTGATGGTCCTCTGATGTTCCATGTTCAGTAACACCCTGACTAGTGATGGTCCTCTGATGTTCCATGTTCAGTAACACCCTGACTAGTGATGGTCCTCTGATGTTCCATGTTCAGTAACACCCTGACTAGTGATGGTCCTCTGATGTTCCATGTTCAGTAACACCCTGACTAGTGATGGTCCTCTGATGTTCCATGTTCAGTAACACCCTGACTAGTGATGGTCCTCTGATGTTCCATGTTCAGTAACACCCTGACTAGTGATGGTCCTCTGATGTTCCATGTTCAGTAACACCCTGACTAATGATGGTCCTCTGATGTTCCATGTTCAGTAACACCCTGACTAGTGATGGTCCTCTGATGTTCCATGTTCAGTAACACCCTGACTAGTGATGGTCCTCTGATGTTCCATGTTCAGTAACACCCTGACTAGTGATGGTCCTCTGATGTTCCATGTTCAGTAACACCCTGACTAGTGATGGTCCTCTGATGTTCCATGTTCAGTAACATCCTGACTAGTGATGGTCCTCTGATGTTCCATGTTCAGTAACACCCAGACTAGTGATGGTCCTCTGATGTTCCATGTTCAGTAACACCCTGACTAGTGATGGTCCTCTGATGTTCCATGTTCAGTAACACCCTGACTAGTGATGGTCCTCTGATGTTCCATGTTCAGTAACACCCTGACTAGTGATGGTCCTCCGATGTTCCATGTTCAGTAACACCCTGACTAGTGATGGTCCTCTGATGTTCCATGTTCAGTAACACCCTGACTAGTGATGGTCCTCTGATGTTCCATGTTCAGTAACACCCTGACTAGTGATGGTCCTCTGATGTTCCATGTTCAGTAACACCCTGACTAGTGATGGTCCTCTGATGTTCCATGTTCAGTAACACCCTGACTAGTGATGGTCCTCTGATGTTCCATGTTCAGTAACACCCTGACTAGTGATGGTCCTCTGATGTTCCATGTTCAGTAACACCCTGACTAGTGATGGTCCTCTGATGTTCCATGTTCAGTAACACCCTGACTAGTGATGGTCCTCTGATGTTCCATGTTCAGTAACACCCCTGACTAGTGATGGTCCTCTGATGTTCCATGTTCAGTAACACCCTGACTAGTGATGGTCCTCTGATGTTGCATGTTCTCTAACACCCTGTAGTTATTAGCACAGAGCCATGAAAACACCTGTAGTTATTAGAGCCATTAATACACCTGTAGTTATTAGCACAGAGCCATTAATACACCTGTAGGTATTAGCACAGAGCCATGAAAACACCTGTAGTTATTAGAGCCATGAAAACACCTGTAGTTATTAGAGCCATGAAAACACCTGTAGTTATTAGAGCCATGAAAACACCTGTAGTTATTAGAGCCATGAAAACACCTGTAGTTATTAGAGCCATGAAAACACCTGTAGTTATTAGAGCCATGAAAACACCTGTAGTTATTAGAGCCATGAAAACACCTGTAGTTATTAGAGCCATGAAAACACCTGTAGTTATTAGAGCCATGAAAACACCTGTAGTTATTAGAGCCATGAAAACACCTGTAGTTATTAGAGCCATGAAAACACCTCACACTGACTACTGTTTAGAGACTGGTTCAGTCTTCCTGGAGGAGAGGTGTGGTATCAGTCTACCTGTCTGCTACAGGTCTCGGAGAAACGCTGATTTCTAAAACTAATTAATTATAGGATATAATTGATCTAATATACAGTATGTCTACGCAATTGGCAATTTGAATCAAGTTGATGGAAAGGGTCCAGTGCTTGATGTTTTAGTGGACTCTATATGCAGTCATGTGGTTGTGTGAGAACAGCTGGGCCCAGACGTCATACTGGCCATTGGTGCTGAAAACAGCAGCCAGCACCGAGGGGGAATCTGAGCCAGCAAGGTATTGAGGAGGTGAATCTCAGGTCAAGGTGATTTGTCCAGTCAAGTGACTTCAACTGTCTTTCCCTCCTCCCTCTCCTCTCTCTCTCTCTCTCTCTTCTCTCTCCTCTCTCTCCTCTCTGTCTCATCTCTCTCCTCTCTGTCTCCTCTCTCTCCTCTCTGTCTCCTCTCTCTCCTCTCTCCTCTCTCTCCTCTCACCTCTCTCTCCTCTCACCTCCCTCTCCTCTCTCTCCTCTCTCTCTCTCTCCTCTCTGTCTCCTCTCTCTCCTCTCCTCTCTCTCCTCCCTCCTCCTCTCTCTCCTCTCTCCTCCTCTCTCTCCTCTCTGTCTCCTCTCTCCTCTGTCTCCTCTCTCCTCTGTCTCCTCTCTCTTCTGTCTCCTCTCTCTTCTGTCTCCTCTCTCTGTGCTCCAGTCCTGGGGCTGTTTGTCAGTGTGACAGCAGCCTGGTTGACGTGCTCTGCTCTACAGTATGTGTATTATTGATGAGAAACCTAGCAGGACACACAGTTCAGCCCACATACAGGGACTTCATCTGCACGCAGAGCATCTTCAGTTCAGTAGACAGCAGTATGGAAATGAAAGACATAGCCTTACATACAATACTGTACAGAAGATCATGACGGTACACAATAAACTGCAGAAAGACAAGACCATGTACTGTAGCTCATTTTAACCTGTGTAACTTACTTCTATTAATCCATTATTCGTTGCCTGATCACCGACAACGATGAGACAGCCTATAGGGAGGAGGTCAGAGACCTGGCCGTGTGGTGCCAGGATAACAACCTCTCCCTCAACGTGACCAAGACAAAGGAGATGATTGTGGACTACAGGAAAAAAAAAAAGAGGACTGAGCACGCCCCCATTCTCATCGACGGGGCTGTAGTGGAACAGGTTGAGAGCTTCAAGTTCCTTGGTGTCCACATCACCAACAAACTATCATGGTCCAAACACACCAAGACAGTCGTGAAGAGGGCACGACAAAGCCTATTCCCCCTCAGGAGACTGAAAAGATTCGGCATGGGTCCTCAGATCCTCAAAAATTATACAGCTGCACCATCGAGAGCATCCTGACTGGTTGCATCACCGCCTGGTATGGCAACTGCTTGGCCTCCGACCGCAAGGCACTACAGAGGGTAGTGCGTACGGCCCAGTACATCACTGGGGCCAAGATTCCTGCCATCCAGGACCTCTATACCAGGCGGTGTCAGAGGAAGGCCCTCAAAATTGTCAAAGACTCCAGCCACCCTAGTCATAGACTGTTCTCTCTGCTACCGCACGGCAAGCGGTACCGGAGTGCCAAGTCTAGGTCCAAAAGACTTCTCAACAGCTTCTACCCCCAAGCCATAAGACTCCTGAACAGCTAATAAAATGGCTACCCAGACTATTTGCACTGCCCCCCCACCCCATCTTTTTACGCTGCTGCTACTCTGTTAATTATTTATGCATAGTCACTTTAACTCTACCCACATGTACATATTACCTCAACTACCTCAACTAGCCGGTGCCCCCGCACATTGACTCTGCACCGGTACCCCCCTGTATATATAGCCTCCCTACTGTTTTTTTATTTTACTTCTGCTCTTTATATCTCAACACTTTTTTGTTGTTGTTTTATTGTACTTTTTTATTAAAAATAAATGCACTGTTGGTTAAGGGCTGTAAGTAAGCATTTCACTGTAATGTCTGCACCTGTTGTATTCGGTGCATGTGGCCAATAAAATTTGATTTGATTTGATTTGATTATTAAGGTTTGACCAGACTCAGTCATGACCTCAGTAACCCCTATATCTCCAGACCTCAGTAACCCCTATATCTCCAGACCTCAGTAACCCCTATATCTCCAGACCTCAGTAACCCCTATATCTCCAGACCTCAGTAACCCCTATATCTCCAGACCTCAGTAACCCCTATATCTCCAGACCTCAGTAACCCCTATATCTCCAGACCTCAGTAACCCCTATATCTCCAGACCTCAGTAACCCCTATATCTCCAGACCTCAGTAACCGCTATATCTCCAGACCTCAGTAACCCCTATATCTCCAGACCTCAGTAACCCCTATATCTCCAGACCTCAGTAACCCCTATATCTCCAGACCTCAGTAACCCCTATATCTCCAGACCTCAGTAACCCCTATATCTCCAGACCTCAGTAACCCCTATCTCCAGACCCCAGTAACCCCTATCTCTCCAGACCTCAGTAACCCCTATATCTCCAGACCTCAGTAACCCCTATATCTCCAGACCTCAGTAACCCCTATATCTCCAGACCTCAGTAACCCCTATATCTCCAGACCTCAGTAACCCCTATATCTCCAGACCTCAGTAACCCCTATATCTCCAGACCTCAGTAACCCCTATATCTCCAGACCTCAGTAACCCCTATATCTCCAGACCTCAGTAACCCCTATATCTCCAGACCTCAGTAACCCCTATATCTCCAGACCTCAGTAACCCCTATATCTCCAGACCTCAGTAACCCCTATATCTCCAGACCTCAGTAACCCCTATATCTCCAGACCTCAGTAACCCCTATATCTCCAGACCTCAGTAACCCCTATATCTCCAGACCTCAGTAACCCCTATATCTCCAGACCTCAGTAACCCCTATAATGTATGTATTCACTAACTGTAAGTCTCTCTGGATAAGAGCGTCTGCTAAATGACTCACTAACTGTAAGTGGCTCTGGATAAGAAAAAAAAACCTGGTCGAACAAAACGTCTGCCAGTCACAACCTCCCTCCCCTGTCCCTCTCCCTCCATCTCTCTCCCCCTCTCTCTCTCCCCCTCTCTCTCTCCCCCTCTCTCCCCTCTCTCTCTCCCCCCTCTCCACCCTCTCCCCCTCCATCTCTCCCCCTCCCTCTCTCCCCCCTCTCCCCCTCTCCCCCCTCCATCTCTCCCCCTCCCTCTCTCCCCCTCTCTCTCTCCCCCTCTCTCTCTCCCCCTCTCTCTCTCCCCCCTCTCCCCCTCTCCCCCTCCATCTCTCCCCCCTCCCTCTCTCCCCCTCCCTCTCTCCCCCTCTCTACCCTCTCTCTCTCCCCCCTCTCTCTCCCCTCTCTCCTCCCTCTCTCCCCCCTCTCTCTCCCCTCCGCTCAGAGGGCCAATAGAGGTGATAAAGCAGCATTCTATCACTGTCAGACTGCAGTAGGCGTCTTTAAGCCCCACTCCTCTCAGGGGCCAGAGGAACAACATTTACATCAATTGCCTGAAGCCTAAACCCCAAAGCAGCTCAACAACAGGCCAATTGTACTAATCATTAGTCATGATTGTTGGGGTCAACAAACAAAGGCTTGTGAGTGGAAAAGCAATGCAACAGGTGATGTGTCAGTTGAATCTCTTTCAAACTGTCATCATGGTAACGAATCACATCATCATCGCTCCTCAGCACCATTTAGTTATATAAGATGAATGTTCATGTCAGTGAAACAGGACTTATATAACCGTGGTAACTAAAAGCAAAACAAGAGGTTTAAACAGGAGATTGCGCCACTAAGCCATGTAGCTTTAGTGACATTCATATTTATTCTCATCAAAGTTTGGTATTTATGATCTCATAACAGATGCGCTCTCTTTTTCTTCCAAATGACCATTTAAATGGTGAACTTGATTCAAAAAGCTGTGTCTTGGTTTCCATCTGCTCATCTAGAATTCCAAACATTAAAGCTACAATATGTCACTTTCTGGGTGAACCCAACTACATTCCCTTTCTGGGTGAACCCAACTACATTCCCTTTCTGGGTGAACCCAACTACATTCCCTTTCCGGGTGAACCCAACTACATTCCCTTTCTGGGTGAACCCAACTACATTCCCTTTCTGGGTGAACCCAACTACATTCCCCTTTCTGGGTGAACCCAACTACATTCCCTTTCTGGGTGAATCCAACTACATTCCCTTTCTGGGTGAACCCAACTACATTCCCTTTCCGGGTGAACCCAACTACATTCCCTTTCTGGGTGAATCCAACTACATTCCCTTTCTGGGTGAATCCAACTACATTCCCTTTCTGGGTGAATCCAACTACATTCCCTTTCTGGGTGAATCCAACTACATTCCCTTTCCGGGTGAACCCAACTACATTCCCCTTTCTGGGTGAACCCAACTACATTCCCTTTCTGGGTGAATCCAACTACATTCCCTTTCTGGGTGAACCCAACTACATTCCCTTTCTGGGTGAACCCAACTACATTCCCTTTCCGGGTGAACCCAACTACATTCCCTTTCCGGGTGAACCCAACTACATTCCCTTTCTGGGTGAACCCAACTACATTCCCTTTCTGGGTGAATCCAACTACATTCCCTTTCCGGGTGAACCCAACTACATTCCCTTTCTGGGTGAATCCAACTACATTCCCTTTCTGGGTGAACCCAACTACATTCCCTTTCCGGGTGAACCCAACTACATTCCCTTTCTGGGTGAACCCAACTACATTCCCTTTCTGGGTGAATCCAACTACATTCCCTTTCTGGGTGAATCCAACTACATTCCCTTTCTGGGTGAACCCAACTACATTCCCTTTCCGGGTGAACCCAACTACATTCCCTTTCTGGGTGAACCCAACTACATTCCCTTTCTGGGTGAACCCAACTACATTCCCTTTCTGGGTGAACCCAACTACATTCCCTTTCTGGGTGAACCCAACTACATTCCCTTTCCGGGTGAACCCAACTACATTCCCTTTCCGGGTGAACCCAACTACATTCCCTTTCCGGGTGAACCCAACTACATTCACTTCCAAAACAAAGCGCTAGATCTGTTCTACGTGCGTTAGTTTTATGATTCCGCTAATTTAAGTTTAGTTTAAGCGTCTTTTACTTTCGCTTTTGTTCACCAGCTTCAAAACAGCTGAAAATACAATATTTTTGGTTATAGAAAATATATTTCACAGCAGTTTAGATGGTAAAATGATTATCTACTTGCTTGTTTTGTCACATAAACTGAAATGAGGCGAACTATTAGAATTTTTGCAACCAGGAAATGGCGGAGTGATTTCTGCACAGTGCATCTTTAACGGACCGTTTTATTCAGATGAACGGTTTAATCTTCACACAACGTCAACTATAAGCCAACACTGCCCAGAGAGGACCAAGGTAACTAGATAATGATCATTGTGAAGATGTTATGCTACGTGAGACGTCTATATAGGTCAAAGGGCAGGACATTAAAGGGAAGAACAGAAGCAGGGCGTTATAAAGACGAGACACCCTTCACACCGCTGGCCTCCACACCGCTGGCCTTCACACCGCTGGCCTTCACACCGCTGGCCTTCACACCGCTGGCCTTCACACCGCTGGCCTTCACCCCGCTGGCCTTCACCCCGCTGGCCTTCACCCCGCTGGCCTTCACACCGCTGGCCTCCACACCGCTGGCCTTCACCCCGCTGGCCTTCACCCCGCTGGCCTTCACCCCGCTGGCCTTCACACCGCTGGCCTCCACACCGCTGGCCTCCACACCGCTGGCCTTCACACCGCTGGCCTCCACACCGCTGGCCTTCACACCGCTGGCCTCAACACCGCTGGCCTCAACACCGCTGGCCTTCACACCGTTGGCCTCCACCCCGCTGGCCTTCACACCGCTGGCCTTCACACTGCTGGCCTCAACACCGCTGGCCTCCACACCGCTGGCCTTCACACCGCTGGCCTCAACACCGCTGGCCTCAACACCGCTGGCCTTCACACCGCTGGCCTCCACACCGCTGGCCTTCACACCGCTGGCTTTCACACCGCTGGCCTTCACACCGCTGGCCTCCACCCCGCTGGCCTTCACACCGCTGGCCTTCACACCGCTGGCCTTCACACCGCTGGCCTCCACCCCGCTGGCCTTCACACCGCTGGCCTTCACACCGCTGGCCTCCACCCCGCTGGCCTTCACACCGCTGGCCTTCACACCGCTGGCCTTCACACCGCTGGCCTCCATACCGCTGGCCTTCACACCGCTGGCCTTCACACCGCTGGCCTTCACACCGCTGGTCCTCCACCCCGCTGGCCTCCACACCGCTGGCCTTCACACCGCTGGCCTTCACACCGCTGGCCTTCACACCGCTGGCCTTCACACCGCTGGCCTCAACACCGCTGGCCTTCACACCGCTGGCCTTCACACCGCTGGCCTTCACACCGCTGGCCTTCACACCGCTGGCCTTCACACCGCTGGACTTCCAACCATAACACAACCCAGCACCACTAGAACACAACCCAGCCCCACTAGAACACAACCCAGCCCCACTAGAACACAACCCAGCCCCACTAGAACACAACCCAGCACCACTAGAACACAACCCAGCCCCACTAGAACACAACCCAGCCCCACTAGAACACAACCCAGCACCACTAGAACACAACCCAGCCCCACTAGAAAACAACCCAGCACCACTAGAACACAACCCAGCACCACTAGAACACAACCCAGCCCCACTAGAACACAACCCAGCACCACTAGAACACAACCCAGCCCCACTAGAACACAACCCAGCCCCACTAGAACACAACCCAGCACCACTAGAACACAACCCAGCACCACTAGGAACACAACCCAGCACCACTAGAACACAACCCAGCCCCACTAGAACACAACCCAGCCCCACTAGAACATAACCCAGCCCCACTAGAACACCACCCAGCCCCACTAGAACATAACCCAGCCCCACTAGAACACAACCCAGCACCACTAGAACACAACCCAGCCCCACTAGAACACAACCCAGCCCCACTAGAACATAACCCAGCCCCACTAGAACACAACCCAGCCCCACTAGAACACAACCCAGCACCACTAGAACACAACCCAGCACCACTAGAACACAACCCAGCACCACTAGAACACAACCCAGCCCCACTAGAACACAACCCAGCCCCACTAGAACACAACCCAGCCCCACTAGAACACAACCCAGCACCACTAGAACACAACCCATCCCCACTAGAACACAACCCAGCACCACTAGAACACAACCCAGCACCACTAGGAACACAACCCAGCACCACTAGGAACACAACCCAGCCCCACTAGAACACAACCCAGCACCACTAGAACACAACCCAGCACCACTAGAACACAACCCAGCACCACTAGAACACAACCCAGCACCACTAGAACATAACCCAGCACCACTAGAACACAACCCAGCCCCACTAGAACACAACCCAGCACCACTAGAACATAACCCAGCCCCACTAGAACACAACCCAGCACCACTAGAACATAACCCAGCACCCCTAGAACACAACCCAGCACCACTAGAACACAACCCAGCAGCCTGCACCACCCAGCACCACTAGAACACAACCCAGCACCACTAGAACACAACCCAGCCCCACTAGAACACAACCCAGCACCACTAGAACATAACCCAGCACCACTAGAACCCAACCCAGCAGCCTGCACCACCCAGCATGGCAGCCAGCATCAAACAGACTATATCTGTGTGTTGGTCTCAGAATATATCTACCTCTCTACAGATCAACAGAATATACAGTACCAGTCAAAGGTTTGGACACACCTACTCATTGCAGGGTTTTTCTTTATTTTTACTATTTTCTACATTGTAGAATAATAGTGAAGACATCACAACTATGAAATAACACATATGGAATCATGTTGTAACCAAAAAAGTGTTAAACAAATCAAAATATATGTTATATTTGAGATTCTTCAAATAGCCACCCTTTGCCTTGATGACAGCTTTGCACAATCTTGGCATTCTCTCAACCAGCTTCATGAGGTAGTCACCTGGAATGCATTTCAATTAACAGGTGTGCCTTCTTAAAAGTCAATTTGTGGAATTTCTTGCCTTCTTAATGCGTTTGAGCCAATCAGTTGTGTTGTGACAAGGTAGGGGGGGTATACAGAAGATAGCCCTATTTGGTAAAAGACCAAGTCCATATTATGGCAAGAACAGCTCAAATAAGTCCATCATTACTTTAAGACATGAAGGTGAGTCAAACCGGAAAATGTCAAGAACTTTGAACGTTTCCTCATGTGCAGTCGCAAAAACCATCAAGTGCTATGATGAAACTGGCTCTCATGAGGACCACCACAGGAATGGAAGACCCAGAGTTACCTCTGCTGCAGAGGATAAGTTCATTAGAGTTACCAGCCTCAGAAATTGCAGCCCAAATAAATGCTTCACAGAGTTCAAGTAACAGACACATCTCAACATCAACTGTTCAGAGGAGACTGTGTGAATCAGGCCTTCATGGCCGAATTGCTGCAAAGAAACCACTACTAAAGGACACCAATAAGAAGAAGAGACATGCTTGGGCCAAGAAACACGAGCAATGGACATTAGACCAGTGGAAATTTGTCCTTTGGTCTGGAGTCCAAATTGGAGATTTTTGGTTCCAACCGCTGTGGCTTTGTGAGATGTGGTGTGGGTGAACGGATGATCTCTGCATGTGTATTTCCCACCGTAAAGCATGGAGGAGGTGGTGTTATGGTGTGGGGGTGCTTTGCTGGTGGCACTGTCTGTGATTTATCTAGAATTCAACACACTTAACCAGCATGGCTACCACAGCATTCTGCAGCAACACGCCATCCCATCTGGTTTGCGCTTAGTGGGATCATAATTTGTCTTTCAACAGGACAATGACCAAACACACCTCCAGGCTGTGTAAGGTCTATTTTACCAAGAAGGAGAGTGATGGAGTGCTGCATCAGATGACCTGGCCTCCACAATCCCCCGACCTCAACACAGTTGAGATGGTTTGGGATGAGTCGGACCACAGATGTGGGAACCCCTTCAAGACTGTTGGAAAAGCATTGCAGGTAAAGCTGGTTGAGAGAATGCCAAGAGTGTGCAAAGCTATCATCAAGGCAAAGGGTGGCTATTTGAAGAATCTCAAATCTCAAATATATTTTGATTTGTTTAACACTTTTGGGTTACTACATGATTCCATATGTGTTATTTCATAGTTTTGATGTCTTCACTATTATTCTACAATGTAGAAAATAGTAAAAAATAAAGAAAAACCCTTGAATGAGTAGGTGTGTCCAAACTTTTGACTGGTACTGTACCTCAGAATACATCTATCTCTCCAGATCAACAGAATATACCTCAGGCCTCCTGTAGCTCAGTTGGTAGAGCATGGTGTTTGCAACGCCAGGGTTGTGGGTTCGATTCCCCCACGGGGGGCCAGTATGAAAAATGTATGCACTCACTAACTGTAAGTCGTTCTGGATAAGAGCGTCTGCTAAATGACTAAAATGTAAAATATCTATCTCTCCAGATCAACAGAATATACCACAGTTTACATTTTAGTCATTTAGCAGACGCTCTTATCCAGAGCGACTTACAGTTAGTGCATACATTTTCATACTGGCCCCCCGTGGGAATCGAACCCACAACCCTGGTGTTGCAAGCGCCACGCTCTACCAACTGAGCTACATGGGAATATCTTTACAGATCAACAGGATATACCTCAGAATATATCCATCTCTACAGATCAAGTGCATCCAGACAGAGATGTCAAGGACTTTCAGGGACTTTTTCAAGCACTTAATTGTAATTTTCAAGGACCTCAATGTTATCCAATTGTATGATGTATATACTGTCCATATGGGGCTTAGCATAGGACATGTACAATTCTATATTTCTGAGCTCCAAATTCAAGAAGGCCGCTTCAAGCCCCTTGTATTGTTTAACACTGCAGGTGTAACATGGAAACCAACATGTATTTGTCCTGTTATTTCATTACCAGGTCATATTGTGAAGAAGCTCACTAGGCTATGTAATGCGTTGTCATTATATCCAGAATAATTCATAGGAAGAGCGTCGGGTGTTGCACAA
This sequence comes from Coregonus clupeaformis, assembly GCF_020615455.1. Taxonomy (NCBI): domain Eukaryota; kingdom Metazoa; phylum Chordata; class Actinopteri; order Salmoniformes; family Salmonidae; genus Coregonus; species Coregonus clupeaformis. The sequence goes on from NW_025536507.1 coordinate 43,907, forward strand.
CAGTCTATCCTACACAATTGCGTACAGTAGACTCTGTGGCCAATCCCAGGCACAAAAAAACATATAAATACATGAACTCATTACCTGGATGCTTTCTCTGATAAATCTAAATGAGACTCTGCTGGAAATCAAGCAGACAACTACAGATGATCAACATCAATCGCTAGGGATATTAGATCCAATCGCTCGGGATATTAGATCCAATCGCTAGGGATATTAGATCCAATCGCTAGGGATATTAGATCCAATCGCTAGGGATATTAGATCCAATCGCTAGGGATATTAGATCCAATCGCTGGGGATATTAGATCCAATCGCTAGGGATATTAGATCCAATCGCTAGGGATATTAGATCCAATCGCTGGGGATATTAGATCCAATCGCTGGGGATATTAGATCCAATCGCTAGGGATATTAGATCAAATCGCTAGGGATATTAGATCCAATCGCTGGGGATATTAGATCCAATCGCTAGGGATATTAGATCCAATCGCTAGGGATATTAGATCCAATCGCTAGGGATATTAGATCCAATCGCTAGGGATATTAGATCCAATCGCTGCGGATATTAGATCCAATCGCTGGGGATATTAGATCCAATCGCTAGGGATATTAGATCCAATCGCTAGGGATATTAGATCCAATCGCTAGGGATATTAGATCCAATCGCTAGGGATATTAGATCCAATCGCTAGGGATATTAGATCCAATCGCTAGGGATATTAGATCCAATCGCTCGGGATATTAGATCCAATCGCTAGGGATATTAGATCCAATCGCTAGGGATATTAGATCCAATCGCTAGGGATATTAGATCCAATCGCTAGGGATATTAGATCCAATCGCTGGGGATATTAGATCCAATCGCTAGGGATATTAGATCCAATCGCTAGGGATATTAGATCCAATCGCTGGGGATATTAGATCCAATCGCTGGGGATATTAGATCCAATCGCTAGGGATATTAGATCCAATCGCTGGGGATATTAGATCCAATCGCTAGGGATATTAGATCCAATCGCTAGGGATATTAGATCCAATCGCTAGGGATATTAGATCCAATCGCTAGGGATATTAGATCCAATCGCTAGGGATATTAGATCCAATCGCTCGGGATATTAGATCCAATCGCTAGGGATATTAGATCCAATCGCTAGGGATATTAGATCCAATGCGGATCCAGGCACAACTGTCTTCACCGGCGTAACGAATGATACAACAAAATGTTCTGGACATTCCTCACAAACACCTTTCTCCAGCACTTGGGCTGTTGTTGCATTCCATCCACTATCACAACAGCTGTTGTTGCATTCCATCCACTATCCCAACAGCTGTTGTTGCATTCCATCCACTATCCCAACAGCTGTTGTTGCATTCCATCCACTATCCCAACAGCTGTTGTTGCATTCCATCCACTATCCCAACAGCTGTTGTTGCATTCCATCCACTATCCCAACAGCTGTTGTTGCATTCCATCCACTATCCCAACAGCTGTTGTTGCATTCCATCCACTATCCCAACAGCTGTTGTTGCATTCCATCCACTATCACAACAGCTGTTGTTGCATTCCATCCACTATCCCAACAGCTGTTGTTGCATTCCATCCACTATCACAACAGCTGTTGTTGCATTCCATCCACTATCCCAACAGCTGTTGTTGCATTCCATCCACTATCCCAACAGCTGTTGTTGCATTCCATGATCTATCCCAACAGCTGTTGTTGCATTCCATCCACTATCCCAACAGCTGTTGTTGCATTCCATCCACTATCCCAACAGCTGTTGTTGCATTCCATCCACTATCCCAACAGCTGTTGTTGCATTCCATCCACTATCCCAACAGCTGTTGTTGCATTCCATCCACTATCCCAACAGCTGTTGTTGCATTCCATCCACTATCACAACAGCTGTTGTTGCATTCCATCCACTATCCCAACAGCTGTTGTTGCATTCCATCCACTATCCCAACAGCTGTTGTTGCATTCCATCCACTATCCCAACAGCTGTTGTTGCATTCCATCCACTATCCCAACAGCTGTTGTTGCATTCCATCCACTATCCCAACAGCTGTTGTTGCATTCCATCCACTATCCCAACAGCTGTTGTTGCATTCCATCCACTATCCCAACAGCTGTTGTTGCATTCCATCCACTATCCCAACAGCTGTTGTTGCATTCCATCCACTATCCCAACAGCTGTTGTTGCATTCCATCCACTATCCCAACAGCTGTTGTTGCATTCCATCCACTATCCCAACAGCTGTTGTTGCATTCCATCCACTATCCCAACAGCTGTTGTTGCATTCCATCCACTATCCCAACAGCTGTTGTTGCATTCCATCCACTATCCCAGCAGCTGTTGTTGCATTCCATCCACTATCACAACAGCTGTTGTTGCATTCCATCCACTATCCCAACAGCTGTTGTTGCATTCCATCCACTATCCCAACAGCTGTTGTTGCATTCCATCCACTATCACAACAGCTGTTGTTGCATTCCATCCACTATCCCAACAGCTGTTGTTGCATTCCATCCACTATCCCAACAGCTGTTGTTGCATTCCATCCACTATCCCAACAGCTGTTGTTGCATTCCATCCACTATCCCAACAGCTGTTGTTGCATTCCATCCACTATCCCAGCAGCTGTTGTTGCATTCCATCCACTATCACAACAGCTGTTGTTGCATTCCATCCACTATCCCAACAGCTGTTGTTGCATTCCATCCACTATCCCAACAGCTGTTGTTGCATTCCATCCACTATCCCAACAGCTGTTGTTGCATTCCATCCACTATCCCAACAGCTGTTGTTGCATTCCATCCACTATCCCAACAGCTGTTGTTGCATTCCATCCACTATCCCAACAGCTGTTGTTGCATTCCATCCACTATCACAACAGCTGTTGTTGCATTCCATCCACTATCACAACAGCTGTTGTTGCATTCCATCCACTATCCCAACAGCTGTTGTTGCATTCCATCCACTATCACAACAGCTGTTGGTCACTTGACTGTCATCCAGAAAATTCCTTCCTAGATCAGAGGATGATGTGTGAAAATATCCCTGCGTAATTAAACAGCTCGTCACCAAATGCACATCCAAGTATTATGCATAATAACTGAAGAACCATGTCGAGACACCAACCATGAGAAAGGGTTAAACATAGGTTTTAAATCAACTCCTGAATGTTATGCAATATAGCTATGTTCCCCTTATATCTAATGTGATAAAATGAAACAGATTATTATCAATGACTTCTCAACAGCTGTAACAAGTTGTCCAGCGTAATTTGTAGAAAGACCTGATACAGTATAGATATCCTCCTTACTAGCCAGTCTGCCCCATGTCTTCCACTGAGAGATCAGCTGCTGAGCCCCAGGTATTGGGGAGTACATCCCCAGAGCCAGACAGGACAGGGAGAGGTTACCGGACTGTCCTCTAGGGCACTGGTTCCCAGACAGGACAGGGGGAGAGGTTACCAGACTGTCCTCTAGGGCACTGGTTCCCAGACAGGACAGGGGGGAGGTTACCAGACTGGGGGCCAGACAGGACAGGGGAGAGGTTACCAGACTGGGGGCCAGACAGGACAGGGGAGAGGTTACCAGACTGGGGGGCCAGACAGGACAGGGGAGAGGTTACCAGACTGGGGGCCAGACAGGACAGGGGAGAGGTTACCAGACTGGGGGCCAGACAGGACAGGGGAGAGGTTACCAGACTGGGGCCAGACAGGACAGGGGAGAGGTTACCAGACTGGGGGCCAGACAGGACAGGGGAGAGGTTACCAGACTGGGGGCCAGACAGGACAGGGGAGAGGTTACCAGACTGGGGGGCCAGACAGGACAGGGGAGAGGTTACCAGACTGGGGGGCCAGACAGGACAGGGGAGAGGTTACCAGACTGTCCTCTAGGGCACTGGTTCCCAGACAGGACAGGGGAGAGGTTACCAGACTGGGGGCCAGACAGGACAGGGGAGAGGTTACCAGACTGGGGGCCAGACAGAACAGGGGGAGAGGTTACCAGACTGGGGGCCAGACAGGACAGGGGGAGAGGTTACCAGACTGGGGGCCAGACAGGACAGGGGAGAGGTTACCAGACTGGGGGCCAGACAGAACAGGGGGAGAGGTTACCAGACTGGGGGCCAGACAGGACAGGGGGAGAGGTTCCCAGACTGGGGGCCAGACAGGACAGGGGAGAGGTTACCAGACTGGGGGGCCAGACAGGACAGGGGAGAGGTTACCAGACTGTCCTCTAGGGCACTGGTTCCCAGACAGGACAGGGGAGAGGTTACCAGACTGTCCTCTAGGGCACTGGTTCCCAGACAGGACAGGGGAGAGGTTACCAGACTGTCCTCTAGGGCACTGGTTCCCAGACAGGACAGGGGAGAGGTTACCAGACTGTCCTCTAGGGCACTGGTTCCCAGACAGGACAGGGGAGAGGTTACCAGACTGTCCTCTAGGGCACTGGTTCCCAGACAGGACAGGGGAGAGGTTACCAGACTGTCCTCTAGGGCACTGGTTCCCAGACAGGACAGGGGAGAGGTTACCAGACTGTCCTCTAGGGCACTGGTTCCCAGACAGGACAGGGGAGAGGTTACCAGACTGTCCTCTAGGGCACTGGTTCCCAGACAGGACAGGGGAGAGGTTACCAGACTGTCCTCTAGGGCACTGGTTCCCAGACAGGACAGGGGAGAGGTTACCAGACTGTCCTCTAGGGCACTGGTTCCCAGACAGGACAGGGGAGAGTTTACCAGACTGGGGGCCAGACAGGACAGGGGAGAGGTTACCAGACTGTCCTCTAGGGCACTGGTTCCCAGACAGGACAGGGGAGAGGTTACCAGACTGGGGGCCAGACAGGACAGGGGAGAGGTTACCAGACTGTCCTCTAGGGCACTGGTTCCCAGACAGGACAGGGGAGAGGTTACCAGACTGTCCTCTAGGGCACTGGTTCCCAGACAGGACAGGGGAGAGGTTACCAGACTGTCCTCTAGGGCACTGGTTCCCAGACAGGACAGGGGAGAGGTTGCCAGACTGTCCTCTAGGGCACTGGTTCCCAGACAGGACAGGGGAGAGGTTACCAGACTGTCCTCTAGGGCACTGGTTCCCAGACAGGACAGGGAGAGGTTACCAGACTGTCCTCTAGGGCACTGGTTCCCAGACAGGACAGGGGAGAGGTTACCAGACTGTCCTCTAGGGCACTGGTTCCCAGACAGGACAGGGGAGAGGTTACCAGACTGTCCTCTAGGGCACTGGTTCCCAGACAGGACAGGGGAGAGGTTACCAGACTGTCCTCTAGGGCACTGGTTCCCAGACAGGACAGGGGAGAGGTTACCAGACTGTCCTCTAGGGCACTGGTTCCCAGACAGGACAGGGGAGAGGTTACCAGACTGTCCTCTAGGGCACTGGTTCCCAGACAGGACAGGGGAGAGGTTACCAGACTGTCCTCTAGGGCACTGGTTCCCAGACAGGACAGGGGAGAGGTTACCAGACTGTCCTCTAGGGCACTGGTTCCCAGACAGGACAGGGGAGAGGTTACCAGACTGTCCTCTAGGGCACTGGTTCCCAGACAGGACAGGGGAGAGGTTACCAGACTGTCCTCTAGGGCACTGGTTCCCAGACAGGACAGGGGAGAGGTTACCAGACTGGGGGCCAGACAGGACAGGGGGAGAGGTTACCAGACTGTCCTCTAGGGCACTGGTTCCCAGACAGAACAGGGGAGAGGTTACCAGACTGTCCTCTATGGCACTGGTTCCCAGACAGGACAGGGGAGAGGTTACCAGACTGTCCTCTAGGGCACTGGTTTCCCAGACAGGACAGGGGAGAGGTTACCAGACTGTCCTCTAGGGCACTGGGTTCCCAGACAGGACAGGGGAGAGGTTACCAGACTGTCCTCTAGGGCACTGGTTCCCAGACTGGACAGGGGAGAGGTTGCCAGACTGTCCTCTAGGGCACTGGTTCCCAGACTGGACAGGGGAGAGGTTACCAGACTGTCCTCTAGGGCACTGGGTTCCCAGACAGGACAGGGAGAGGTTACCAGACTGTCCTCTAGGGCACTGGTTCCCAGACAGGACAGGGGAGAGGTTACCAGACTGGGGGCCAGACAGGACAGGGGAGAGGTTACCAGACTGTCCTCTAGGGCACTGGTTCCCAGACAGGACAGGGAGAGGTTACCAGACTGTCCTCTAGGGCACTGGTTCCCAGACAGGACAGGGGAGAGGTTACCAGACTGTCCTCTAGGGCACTGGTTCCCAGACAGGACAGGGAGAGGTTACCAGACTGTCCTCTAGGGCACTGGTTCCCAGACAGGACAGGGGAGAGGTTACCAGACTGTCCTCTAGGGCACTGGTTCCCAGACAGGACAGGGAGAGGTTACCAGACTGTCCTCTAGGGCACTGGTTCCCAGACAGGACAGGGGAGAGGTTACCAGACTGTCCTCTAGGGCACTGGTTCCCAGACAGGACAGGGGAGAGGTTACCAGACTGTCCTCTAGGGCACTGGTTCCCAGACAGGACAGGGGAGAGGGTTACCAGACTGTCCTCTAGGGCACTGGTTCCCAGACAGGACAGGGGAGAGGTTACCAGACTGTCCTCTAGGGCACTGGTTCCCAGACAGGACAGGGGAGAGGTTACCAGACTGTCCTCTAGGGCACTGGTTCCCAGACAGGACAGGGAGAGAGTTACCAGACTGTCCTCTAGGGCACTGGTTCCCAGACAGGACAGGGGAGAGGTTACCAGACTGTCCTCTAGGGCACTGGTTCCCAGACAGGACAGGGGAGAGGTTACCAGACTGTCCTCTAGGGCACTGGTTCCCAGACAGGACAGGGGAGAGGTTACCAGACTGTCCTCTAGGGCACTGGTTCCCAGACAGGACAGGGGAGAGGTTACCAGACTGTCCTCTAGGGCACTGGTTCCCAGACAGGACAGGGGAGAGGTTACCAGACTGTCCTCTAGGGCACTGGTTCCCAGACAGGACAGGGGAGAGGTTACCAGACTGTCCTCTAGGGCACTGGTTCCCAGACAGGACAGGGGAGAGGTTACCAGACTGGGGGCCAGACAGGACAGGGGAGAGGTTACCAGACTGTCCTCTAGGGCACTGGTTCCCAGACAGAACAGGGAGAGGTTACCAGACTGTCCTCTATGGCACTGGTTCCCAGACAGGACAGGGGAGAGGGTTACCAGACTGTCCTCTAGGGCACTGGTTCCCAGACAGGACAGGGGAGAGGTTACCAGACTGTCCTCTAGGGCACTGGTTCCCAGACAGGACAGGGGAGAGGTTACCAGACTGTCCTCTAGGGCACTGGTTCCCAGACTGGACAGGGGAGAGGTTGCCAGACTGTCCTCTAGGGCACTGGTTCCCAGACTGGACAGGGGAGAGGTTACCAGACTGTCCTCTAGGGCACTGGTTCCCAGACAGGACAGGGGAGAGGTTACCAGACTGTCCTCTAGGGCACTGGTTCCCAGACAGGACAGGGAGAGGTTACCAGACTGTCCTCTAGGGCACTGGTTCCCAGACAGGACAGGGGGAGAGGTTACCAGACTGGGGGCCAGACAGGACAGGGGAGAGGTTACCAGACTGTCCTCTAGGGCACTGGTTCCCAGACAGGACAGGGGAGAGGTTACCAGACTGTCCTCTAGGGCACTGGTTCCCAGACAGGACAGGGGAGAGGTTACCAGACTGTCCTCTAGGGGCACTGGTTCCCAGACAGGACAGGGGAGAGGTTACCAGACTGTCCTCTAGGGCACTGGTTCCCAGACAGGACAGGGGAGAGGTTACCAGACTGTCCTCTAGGGCACTGGTTCCCAGACAGGACAGGGGAGAGGTTACCAGACTGTCCTCTAGGGCACTGGTTCCCAGACAGGACAGGGGAGAGGTTACCAGACTGTCCTCTAGGGCACTGGTTCCCAGACAGGACAGGGGAGAGGTTACCAGACTGTCCTCTAGGGCACTGGTTCCCAGACAGGACAGGGGAGAGGTTACCAGACTGTCCTCTCTAGGGCACTGGTTCCCAGACAGGACAGGGGAGAGGTTACCAGACTGTCCTCTAGGGCACTGGTTCCCAGACAGGACAGGGGAGAGGTTACCAGACTGTCCTCTAGGGCACTGGTTCCCAGACAGGACAGGGGAGAGGTTACCAGACTGTCCTCTAGGGCACTGGTTCCCAGACAGGACAGGGAGAGAGGTTACCAGACTGTCCTCTAGGGCACTGGTTCCCAGACAGGACAGGGAGAGAGGTTACCAGACTGTCCTCTAGGGCACTGGTTCCCAGACAGGACAGGGGAGAGGTTACCAGACTGTCCTCTAGGGCACTGGTTCCCAGACAGGACAGGGGAGAGAGTTACCAGACTGTCCTCTAGGGCACTGGTTCCCAGACAGGACAGGGGAGAGGTTACCAGACTGTCCTCTAGGGCACTGGTTACCAGACAGGACAGGGGAGAGGTTACCAGACTGTCCTCTAGGGCACTGGTTCCCAGACAGGACAGGGGAGAGGTTACCAGACTGTCCTCTAGGGCACTGGTTCCCAGACAGGACAGGGAGAGAGGTTACCAGACTGTCCTCTAGGGCACTGGTTCCCAGACAGGACAGGGAGAGGGTTACCAGACTGTCCTCTAGGGCACTGGTTCCCAGACAGGACAGGGGAGAGGTTACCAGACTGTCCTCTAGGGCACTGGTTCCCAGACAGGACAGGGGAGAGGTTACCAGACTGTCCTCTAGGGCACTGGTTCCCAGACAGGACAGGGAGAGAGGTTACCAGACTGTCCTCTAGGGCACTGGTTCCCAGACAGGACAGGGGAGAGGTTACCAGACTGTCCTCTAGGGCACTGGTTCCCAGACAGGACAGGGGAGAGGTTACCAGACTGTCCTCTAGGGCACTGGTTCCCAGACAGGACAGGGGGAGGTTACCAGACTGTCCTCTAGGGCACTGGTTCCCGACAGGACAGGGGAGAGGTTACCAGACTGTCCTCTAGGGCACTGGTTCCCAGGACAGGACAGGGGAGAGGTTACCAGACTGTCCTCTAGGGCACTGGTTACCAGACAGGACAGGGGAGAGGTTACCAGACTGTCCTCTAGGCACTGGTTCCCAGGACAGGACAGGGAGAGGTTACCAGACTGTCCTCTAGGGCACTGGTTCCCAGACAGGACAGGGGAGGGTTACCAGACTGTCCTCTAGGGCACTGGTTCCCAGACAGGACAGGGGAGAGGTTACCAGACTGTCCTCTAGGGCACTGGTTCCCCAGACAGGACAGGGGAGAGGTTACCAGACTGTCCTCTAGGGCACTGGTTCCCAGACAGAACAGGGGAGAGGTTACCAGACTGTCCTCTAGGGCACTGGTTCCCAGACAGGACAGGGGAGAGGTTACCAGACTGTCCTCTAGGGCACTGGTTCCCCAGACAGAACAGGGAGAGGGTTACCAGACTGTCCTCTAGGGCACTGGTTCCCAGACAGGACAGGGGAGAGGTTACCAGACTGTCCTCTAGGGCACTGGTTCCCCAGACAGGACAGGGGAGAGGTTACCAGACTGTCCTCTAGGGCACTGGTTCCCCAGACAGGACAGGGAGAGGTTACCAGACTGTCCTCTAGGGCACTGGTTCCCAGACAGGACAGGGGAGAGGTTACCAGACTGTCCTCTAGGGCACTGGTTCCCAGACAGGACAGGGGAGAGGTTACCAGACTGTCCTCTAGGGCACTGGTTCCCAGACAGGACAGGGGAGAGGTTACCAGACTGTCCTCTAGGGCACTGGTTCCCCGAGACAGGACAGGGGAGAGGTTACCAGACTGTCCTCTAGGGCACTGGTTCCCAGACAGGACAGGGGAGAGGTTACCAGACTGTCCTCTAGGGCACTGGTTCCCAGACAGGACAGGGGAGAGGTTACCAGACTGGGGGCCAGACAGGACAGGGGAGAGGTTACCAGACTGGGGGCCAGACAGGACAGGGGAGAGGTTACCAGACTGGGGGCCAGACAGGACAGGGGAGAGGTTACCAGACTGTCCTCTAGGGCACTGGTTCCCAGACAGAACAGGGAGAGGGTTACCAGACTGTCCTCTAGGGCACTGGTTCCCCAGACAGGACAGGGAGAGAGTTACCAGACTGTCCTCTAGGGCACTGGTTCCCAGACAGGACAGGGAGAGGTTACCAGACTGTCCTCTAGGGCACTGGTTCCCAGACAGGACAGGGGAGAGGTTACCAGACTGTCCTCTAGGGCACTGGTTCCCAGACAGGACAGGGGAGAGGACACTGGTTCCCAGACAGGACAGGGGAGAGGTTACCAGACTGTCCTCTAGGGCACTGGTTCCCCAGACTGGACAGGGGAGAGGTTACCAGACTGTCCTCTAGGGCACTGGTTCCCAGACAGGACAGGGGAGAGGTTACCAGACTGTCCTCTAGGGCACTGGTTCCCAGACAGGACAGGGGAGAGGTTACCAGACTGTCCTCTAGGGCACTGGTTCCCAGACAGGACAGGGGAGAGGTTACCAGACTGTCCTCTAGGGCACTGGTTCCCAGACAGGACAGGGGAGAGGTTACCAGACTGTCCTCTAGGGCACTGGTTCCCAGACAGGACAGGGGGAGAGGTTACCAGACTGTCCTCTAGGGCACTGGTTCCCAGACAGGACAGGGGAGAGGTTACCAGACTGTCCTCTAGGGCACTGGTTCCCCAGACAGGACAGGGAGAGGTTACCAGACTGTCCTCTAGGGCACTGGTTCCCAGACAGGACAGGGAGAGGTTACCAGACTGTCCTCTAGGGCACTGGTTCCCAGACAGGACAGGGGAGAGGTTACCAGACTGTCCTCTAGGGCACTGGTTCCCAGACAGGACAGGGGAGAGGTTGACAGACTGTCCTCTAGGGCATCTGGTTCCTCGACAGGACAGGGGAGAGGTTACCAGACTGTCCTCTAGGGCACTGGTTCCCAGACAGGACAGGGGAGAGGTTACCAGACTGTCCTCTAGGGCACTGGTTCCCAGACCAGGACAGGGGAGAGGTTACCAGACTGTCCTCTAGGGCACTGGTTCCCAGACAGGACAGGGGAGAGGTTACCAGACTGTCCTCTAGGGCACTGGTTCCCAGACAGGACAGGGGAGAGGTTACCAGACTGTCCTCTAGGGCACTGGTTCCCAGACAGGACAGGGGAGAGAGTTACCAGACTGTCCTCTAGGCACTGGTTCCCAGACAGGACAGGGAGAGGTTACCAGACTGTCCTCTAGGGCACTGGTTCCCAGACAGGACAGGAGAGGTTACCAGACTGTCCTCTAGGGCACTGGTTCCCAGACAGGACAGGGGAGAGGGTTACCAGACTGTCCTCTAGGGCACTGGTTCCCAGACTGGGGGCCAGACAGGACAGGAGAGGTTACCAGACTGTCCTCTAGGGCACTGGTTCCCGGACAGGACAGGGGAGAGGTTACCAGACTGTCCTCTAGGGCACTGGTTCCCAGACAGGACAGGGGGAGAGGTTACCAGACTGTCCTCTAGGGCACTGGTTCCCAGACAGGACAGGGGAGAGGTTACCAGACTGTCCTCTAGGGCACTGGTTACCAGACAGGACAGGGGAGAGGGTTACCAGACTGTCCTCTAGGGCACTGGTTCCCAGACAGGACAGGGGAGAGGTTACCAGACTGGGGGCCAGACAGGACAGGGGAGAGGTTACCAGACTGTCCTCTAGGGCACTGGTTCCCAGACAGGACAGGGGAGAGGTTACCAGACTGCTCCTCTAGGGCACTGGTTCCCAGACAGGACAGGGGGAGAGGTTACCAGACTGTCCTCTAGGGCACTGGTTCCCAGACAGACAGGGAGGAAGGTTACCAGACTGTCCTCTAGGGCACTGGTTCCCAGACAGGACAGGGGAGAGGTTACCAGACCTGTCCTCTAGGGCACTGGGTTCCCAGACAGGACAGGGGAGAGGTTGCCAGACTGTCCTCTAGGGCACTGTGGTTCCCAGACAGGACAGGGAGAGGTTGCCAGACTGTCCTCTAGGGCACTGGTTCCCAGACAGGACAGGGGAGAGGTTACCAGACTGTCCTCTAGGGCACTGGTTCCCAGACAGGACAGGGGAGAGGACCAGACTGTCCTCTAGGGCACTGGTTCCCAGACAGGACAGGGGAGAGGTTACCAGACTGTCCTCTAGGGCACTGGTTCCCAGACAGGACAGGGGGAGGAGGTTACAGACTGTCCTCTAGGGCACTGGTTCCCAGACAGGACAGGGGAGAGAGAGTTACCAGACTGTCCTCTAGGGCACTGGTTCCCAGACAGGACAGGGGGAGAGGGTAGGCAGACTGTCCTCTAGGGCACTGGTTCCCAGACAGGACAGGGAGAGGTTACCAGACTGTCCTCTAGGGCACTGGTTCCCAGACAGGACAGGGGAGAGGTTACCAGACTGTCCCTCTAGGGCACTGGTTACCAGACAGGACAGGGGAGAGGTTACCAGACTGTCCTCTAGGGCACTGGTTCCCAGACAGGACAGGGGAGAGGTTACCAGACTGTCCTCTAGGGCACTGGTTCCCAGACAGGACAGGGGAGAGGTTGCCAGACTGTCCTCTAGGGCACTGGTTCCCAGACAGGACAGGGGGAGAGGTTACCAGACTGTCCTCTAGGGCACTGGTTCCCAGACAGGACAGGGAGAGGTTTCCGGACTGTTTCTAGGGCACTGGTTCCCAGACAGGACAGGGGAGAGAGTTACAGACTGGGCCTCCTCTAGGGCACTGGTTCCCAGACAGGACAGGGAGAGAAGTTACCGGACTGTCCTCTAGGGCACTGGTTCCCAGACAGGACAGGGAGAGGTTACCGGACTGTCCTCTAGGGCACTGGTTCCCAGACTGGACAGGGGGAGAGGTTACCAGACTGGTTCCCAGACAGGACAGGGGAGAGGTTACCAGACTGTCCTCTAGGCACTG